>NC_044063.1:647866-722866 GCF_902167405.1 Gadus morhua
CCCCCCCCCCCCCCCCCCCCCCCCCCCCCCCCCCCCCCCCCCCCCCCCCCCCCCCCCCCCCCCCCCCCCCCCCCCCCCCCCCCCCCCCCCCCCCCCCCCCCCCCCCCCCCCCCCAGCCGCCAGCTGCACCACCTCCTGCTCCCAGCCCGCTCCGTTGTGCTCGGTGGGAAACGACCGGTGTGTCCGCGGAGAAGCAGCCCGCGTGTGTGTGTGTGTGTGTCCTCTCTGGCTGGCACAGGGACGAATCAGAGAGAGAGAGAGAGAGAGAGAGAGAGAGAGAGAGAGAGAGAGAGAGAGAGAGAGAGAGAGAGAGAGACCAAGCGAGAGTAGGAAAGAGACCGAGCGAGAGCGGGAGAGAGAGAGAGGGAGAGAGAGAGAGAGAGAGAGAGAGAGAGAGAGAGAGAGACCAAGCGAGAGTGGGAAAGAGACCGAGCGAGAGCGGGAGAGAGAGAGAGGGAGAGAGAGAGAGAGATTCAGAGGTCCAGCCCTCCTCCAGGGTGTTCAGTGAGGGGTTCTACTGGAGGGATTCCTCCTCCTCACATCAGCTCCGATGTGCTCCTCTCCTTCCTCACGCCATCTCCTTCCTCTTCACCCGTCTCTCGTGGTGTGGATCATACCTGCTCAGCATGCATTTCCAAGAGTGGCCCGAATATGAATCCTCTGAATCTATTAGGATATTACGCTGGGATTAGAGGAATCACAGCCCGATGGCAAGGCACTTCATTCAATGGGCAGCGTAATCCTTTGAGGATAATCTGTGATAATCCTTCATTTAGCTCCTACACAACTGCTATTAGTGACACTGTGATATTAGCTCCTCTGACAGGTGCACTCATCTTTGATGCAGAGTTTGGAGGGGGCGTGGGGAGCTTGTTTGACCATGTTACCAACACTCTGGGGCTGAAACAACAGGGTTTGACAATTCTTATTACATAAACATGTTGTCTCATAGTTATTAGGCTTGTGTCAGACCTGTTTGATCAAACATGAAGCTTTGGCAGCCAGACACCTTCTAGCACAGACCTGCCTTCTGTTAGCTCGGCCATGATGGATGCTGGATCTACCAACCTGTCTCACACACACTCACACGCACACGCACACGCACACACACACACACACACACACACACACACACACACACACACACACACACGTTTACCCTACCAACAGGGGACTATCGTTTTTCATCGACCAAGTGTGGACCTCTATTTCTGGTCATTTAAAAAATACAAAAACATAATACAGAGTTTAGTTTTAAGTTATTTTGTCATAATATAACTTCAAATGTGTTTTTTTGATTTATTTTAAAGAAGTTGCCAAGAGGGGACTTGAATACTTAAGCGATATTTACCTATCAAAGAGGGGACTCCATTCACTGCAGCAAGGGAGCTGTCTGTGCCTATTGTTTCACTCAATGAGTGTTTGCCAACTGCAACTGTTGCTTCTGTCAATGTGTTTACATGGGAAAATATAAAAGATGGTCCCCACTTGGATTGTACAACATGACAGAAGTCCCCTGTTAAATGGTATGGGGAGACCCTCACACTCCTGCATGGATCTATTCATGAAGTGTGGAAAAGAACAAATGTAATCCTCATCAATAATCTATAATCATCTTTTAAGATATATTTAGAAGGATTAAAAAATGTGCGTTTAATTTGCAATTTGCAAGTTAAATATGGACAATAATGCGATTAATCACGATTAAATATTTTTATTGATTGACAGCCTTAGTTAGCCCTGTTATCTATAAGTCTTTTTTCCTCATGACAAAATGTCTCTTATGAACTATGGAAGAACTGTGTAAAGGCTCTATGGTAAATTATTTATTTTGTACTATAGAGAAAGCAGTTAACATTTTTTTTCTACCCTAATGAATACATAAATGCTGGAGTGGGGACCAGTGTCATTTTGAACAGGCAAAGAGGGGACTTCTGTCATTCTGTACAATCCAAGAGGGGACCATCTTCTCTGTTTAACAGCACAAAGTTAAAAACAAAATTCTACACATCAAACTTTCTTTGATGGTCTGTATACTATTGTGCAGGTTCTGACATATGCTGTAGGTTCAACCCGGTATCACGCGATTGTGTGCTCCTGCGCACGAACGTTAATCTATTGAAGCGTGTTCCAGAGCACGATAGTCCGACTTTTTGCGTGTTACACAGAACGAAATGTAAACCAATGCATTCTGAATGGGAGTGTTCTAAGACAATTAACGTGCTCCACAAAACGGTACGAGAGAGAGAGAAAGAGAGAGAGGGATGGACAGAGAGAGCGAGAGAGAGGCTTCAGAAAGGGTGTGCGCAGATAGTACAGTGCACCCTAGTTATGTTTATGCCAGAACCACAAATGCTATATGTATATATATTAGAGCTGTCAGTTAAACGCGTTATTAACGGCGTTAACGCAAACCAATTTTAACGGCGTCAAAAAAATTTCTCGCGCGATTAACGCAAATCTTTTATAAAAAACAAACAAAAAAAAAAAAACATTTCTTTGGCTCAAAACAAAGAAGCAGTAGCCTGACTGCTATGTTCAAATGACATTTGTTCAAAGCAGTCGTTTAAATGCACTATAGGCTCTTTTTTTGTATCGTCCTGTTTTGATCAGTATATGCCAATGTTGTTATCAATAAAAATAATTTGCACAAGGCAAGCCGATGCACTTCACCATGTTGATAAGAGAATTAAAATGAGAAGAATTAATGGGACAAAGAAATCAAGGGATATTTAGCATATATATTTTTTTGGTGATTAATCGCGATTAATCGTGAGTTAACTATGACATTAATGCGATTAATCACGATTAAATATTTTAATCGCTTGACAGCTCTAATATATATATATATATTGCCTAATTATATATATTGCCTGTATATATGTATAGGCTATATATATAATTAGGCTATAATTATATTATTTAGCGTGTAATGAGACAATCTATAGCCAAATTGTCGAAGATGCCCGAGAATCTCCGGGGACATCAGCATGGGAAATCGGCGAATCAGACCCATGAACCTATAAAGAAAGACGTCATCTCAAGCGGGAGAGAACGTTTGCTGTGCTGGCGTGAGACACATGCAATTCAACCCATGCACACGCTCGAACCTGTGCCGTGTTCCAATACCCTTACTGTCCGTACTTACTAGCCAAAATTTGAGTACGCAGTACGTTCAAATTCAGATCACGCGAAAAGAAGTATACTTCAAGGACCCGGATGCCGTACTCAAAACCGGCAAATCCTGAAGTGTGGATCGAAGGACACTCCCCGTACTCAACGGCAGCCATCTTAGCTACGTAGCAGAAGAGGCGGAGCCAGGCTGAGCCAAAGTCGGCGCATTTTCCACATAGCCTGCATTAATAGAGTCATTTTGTAGTTGTTATAGTTTTTATAGCTGCTAGGCGTAAAGAGTTCACCGTTCAAAGTGGGATGTTTATTGCGGGGGAGGAGCCACGGCGGCAGTCGTGATCGTAATTTCCGGTTAGTGCACCACGGAGTACTCGATTTGGAACAGCACTCACATCTGAAAAAATAACGTAGTAGATAGTGCGGATAGTATACTTCCTTTAAGTATACTCATGGAAGTACGGGCAGGCCCGGTTCTACGGGGGTGCATAAGCATGCATTGCACCCCCAAAAAAATTGTTTGCACCCTCAATTGAAAAAAATAAATAAAATAAAAAAGTTTTTTTTTTTTATAAATATGATAAAAATAATAAAATACTTGTTCACAAAACAAATTGTAATTAAACTTGTGACAATATCCATTGAATACCGTTGAGATATGAGCGAGCGTCCAACATCACTCTGACTGTTCACCAAACTGACAAAATATCTCCGCATTTATGTATGGTGTTTTGTTTATATGTTGCTTGGCAACAGTCCGCTCAGTGGGGAATGGGGATCTATTTTTGTTGCTGGAAGCAATTTCATTCGTTTATATGATTAAATAAACAAACAAATCACAATCTATTGTCAATCATTATTATTAACAGTACATTTACTAGTATAACTGTTGTATAAAGCAATAACACACTCGAAATATCCTGCCACAATTTATAAAAAATAAACGTTATATTTGAATTGCAGTCACATGTTTTTTCCGAGAATTCGGTTCTTTTTTACACCTCACACATCACACATATCAAAAACCTATCTCATATTCAAAGCTATCTAAGATATCAATAAGCTAATGTTGCAGCTGAAATGTTCTCCACATCACAAGACATGATATGATACCATCTTTTAAGCACAGTAAATGATTGTTGTCCCAACATGTCAGTAGAACTACGCAGAAGTGCTTGTCTATGGTAGAAAGGCCTGTGTGTAAAAAAGCGAAGTCTGAACTGAAGCTGGGTAGCTGGTTTTAGTATAGTACTGGTGCACCCCCTGTAATCTCAGATGCACCCCAAGGCATTCTGTTCTGGAACCGGGCCTGGGTACGGGTATGGTCTCACGAAAATACGTGACACTGTCACGTTATTTAATCTATTCAAACGTGATCAGGGACACGTAGGCCTATTTTCTAATTTTTGTATTTCAATTGGAAGTAGGCTATTTGTCGTGTCACTAAGCATGACTTCCAAACTAAGGTTCTGTCCGGGAGCGTTCTCCCTAATGTCCCTTATGGAGCTCCGTACAGATCATTCATTGTTGAAAATTGTCTGTGATAACTAACAAATGACAGCTTTTGGCCACCCGTTTCTACTTAAAATTGTCTGTGATAACTAACAATATGACAGCTCTTGGCCACCCGTTTCTACTTTCACCTTTGATACTGAGAAATTGTGACAATACACCATTAAATGCAGGTGCGCTGCTCTGTAGGCAAACCGCGGCTATGTGAATGAACGTCCGCGTCGATGCCTCGATCGCAAGTCCAGTGTCGCGAGCGGACGTTGCCATGACATCTAGAAATCATACCGTATTTAATGGGTTGTAGTGAGTGTAACATAATTCACCTACAGCATTTTGTTATGTGTTGTTCTTTCTATTGTGTTAGGCATGTCGTTTACTGTCTTGGTGGTTCAGGGATCGCTGTCCCTTTTAAGGATTACGAGGGTCTCATGACGTCAGAGCCCATGCGGGATTTGTTTACCTTCAGCACGTTTTGATTTCCTGTTTCTCTCTTACTAAATAAACGAGTCACACAACTGTGTGCTCAACATGCGAAATTGTGTCTCTCACTTATGGCAATTTCCACAGGGTTATCATTAATATTGATGTGTAGGGGTTGTTTATAACTCGTGAATAATATTGTTTAGAGTAGACCACGGTCTGGGGGAATACTCTGATTCTGATTGGCTGCAGTGCGTGCATTACCTCCTGATATAGCCCTACAGACACCTGCTAAGTAGTTCCAGTCAGTGTTTAGATTCTCTGCCCGAGCCCGAGCCCGACGCGGGCCAGGTCGGGCCGATATTTCCCAACACTATACTCGGGCCGGGCCTTTGATCGAGCGTTTTTATTTTTATTTTACCATTGGTTTATTGGTCTAATCTGAGGAGAAATCTATGCCATAAACAGAAATATTATAGGCCTTTATTAAACGGGTCTTCTCAATGCCGTGGAACGCTCCGTTCACTTGCATGGGTAGTAGTCCGGTGACTTGTCTACCCCAGCGTCTTCCGTTGCTAAGCGACGTCACCGTCTTTGCGGACAAATTATTTCTCTGCTGATCAACACTACGAATGGCCAAAAGACTTGTGTCCCCCCCCCCTTAAATAAATACTATGGCAGAATTATTATTATTATTATTATTATTATTCAGTAGAGTGGTGGAGGGATGACGTATGTTGGCTAACCCGGAAGTGAGTGTCGCCCTGGATTCCCACGACAAAAAGCCAACGGGTTTTGCCATTGGATTTTGGATTATTATAAATTGAAACAATTTATTAAATAAATATTTGTGAGATGTCATTACTTCTCCTGAGTTTGCTTCCTATTTATGTCGAGTATATACCCCTACTGTCCACAAGCATCCCCCCCCCCCCCCCCCATATGGATTTGGAGAATTGTTGCCACGTCCCAGTGGTGGAGGTATCATATATATGAAAGAGGGCATTCAATTATACTATAATGATCAATTAGGAGGCCGAACCCCTAAAGGAAGTGATGCAATAGGTGACTGAGGGTCAACATTTGAGAACCCCTTTTATCAAAGGGGGTCTCAAAGGACTCATACGCTTCTACCTGTGGCTCCAGCCCTACAGGAAATGACTCAGCAAGTGCTCCATCTCGTTGCACCTGCGACCAGCGGCTCGCTTGCAAGATTTTGGCCTGAAGTTCTTCCCAGACCTACACCCTAGCCATCCAACATGCATATCTGAGAATCAGGCCTCTCTTTAATAATGACAAAGTTATGAGAGAAATACACATTCACTTTTGTTATCTCATAAGCGGCGTGGTGCTGGCTCCTTTTGACCTTTTGACCCCAGACTTCTGGGGGAATAGCTGAAACAATTCATTAGTCAATCAGAAGTATGTAAATATCTTCCCGGTGGCGTAAGAGGGCGAACAAGGTGTCCTTCAACATCTTCCGGGCGATTGCAACGGTGCCACACATGAGCATATTCGAACATGTTTCCCGCTTCCCGATAGAAATTTGTGATAAATGACATGTTATTTAGCATCTACACGTTGAGCTGAGTCCAAAGACACCAAGCATGACACTCTAGCAAATGGTAACATGTATTTTACATGGTACACCTATGGTCTAGGACATGATCTCGGTGTAGCAAGAGGGCGAGCTTGATCTCATTGGACTCAGCTTAACGTGTAGATGCTAAATAACATGTAATTTGTCAGAAATCTCCATCGGCCTTTATTATTGATAAAGGCCTCCAAAATCGACAGTTAATTACCACGAAACATATTCAAATATGATCATGTGTGGCACTGTTGCAATCGCCTCAAAACGTAGATGTCAAAGCACACCTTGTTTGCCCCGTAACGCCACCGGGAAGATATTTTCATACTTCTAATGGATTGATTCATATTTTAAGGTTCTCGGAGTGAGACTTTAAGTGGCTGCAGCAGAAGTGTTGAGACGAAAGATGATAAAGACATTTATAGAATATTCCCATTCACATGATTCTTCGCACAACCTGCAGGTTGGAGAGACTGAAATAACCCCCAAAATGAGTAATAATGTAAAAGCAGCCAAGTCCCACAAATTGCTTGAACTATTTATTTCATTCCATCGTTTCGTTGATATGCATTATTGAAAAGTTTCAAGCATATGGATTTAATGCAATATCCACAAACAGTTCAAAATGGTACCATGATATGCGGTCACAGGTACATGGTTATCACCTGACAAACATGTCACAGGTTGAAATCAAAGGCAGTACAAATAGATAAAAATGTAGCTGAAGTTTCAAATGTCTTGTTTATTGTATTAACCAGTTCATTTCTCTTTTGTGAAAGTCACCAAAAGTCCAAAAAACTTAAACGCAAGGTCACAGGCTAACAGTGGAGCTGTGTTGGGAACCAGCAGCCAAGAGCTTCCATGGAAACTTTCCACCCATGTTAAATAGATTTAGTTGGCAGTTCCTTTTCTGCCCATTCTTTTTTAAACTTGTGGAAGCACTTTGCAGTACTGGGAGACATCATTTCTAACAGCAATGGAGCTAGATTCTAAAAATATCAAAAGATGCCCAAAGCAAATACCTTTAACCCATAGTTGTTTTATCAAATTAAAAAATTTGAGTTTCATTGACCACAAATTGAGCAGAAATATTTTGCATACAAATCTTTAAATAGTTTAACCACATTAAGAAAAATACATCGTTAATTTTTTTATTAGTGAAGCCACAAGTTTTGCACATTATCCAAACAGAATAGCTGAAATGTTGATATTTTCAGCCCTTTCGGGTTAAAACAAGAGAAAAGGACAACCTAACAAGAGTGAAAAGTTTGGGTTAGGTGACCTATAGTTCAAAGATGTCCCTGGTCAGGTAGACTAAATAAAAGTGTATTCCCAATTGCTCCAGGACATTCGTGTAATTTACTTGTGAGCTCTCCCTCAAGCCTCGAGAGACATCAGTGTTGAACCACCAACTGAAAGGGGGTATTTGCCATTAGTACGAGTGACATTTCATGGCTATTAATTTAGTTCATTATATTTAGCCGATTTGAATAGACTTTTCTAGCAGGTGAGGCTGTCAAAGAACTAAATATGGAGCAACTACAAAAAGTAAATTTGCAGCATGACCAAATTATACAAAAAGTATAGGAACCGTTCTAGCAGATATGTTTTAGAAGTCTCTTTTGATAGGCAGGGAATAATTGTCTTTGTCACCCTGTAGTCATGCCATCAAATCTGTTGGGCAAAGTACCACTATGATTAATCCAGTAGACTCACCAGTCAAGTCCCCCTAGTTAGAAAATGGAAGAAACCCAGTTAGTCATGTTAATTATTCTGTTGTTACAAATGAAGACCAATACTTTCCACATATTGCGATCCAAGTTACTGGCTGCAGTCTTGGATTTTATAGTTCTATATGAATAGATTCAATTTACTAAACTATTAATCATGCTTCAGAAGAATTAACCTTTCTTGGATGGCAGATCTACCACAAGCCTCCATTGCCACAACCTCCAGATGGCTTACGACCTACGGCAACTCCTCGACTACTGCAAGCCAACAAATTGGCTCTTGCACACCAGACACGCATCTTGCTTTATTTTAGGTTTTCAAGCATCTTAAAATACCCAAATCATCGCTCCAATACACAAGTCAGCTAATGGCCTACAAGGAAATGCTGAAGCTAGTGTTAGTGATGGCAATAGAAATGGACAAGCTTGCGTGTACAAATATGCAACTAGAATTGCAAGGTTCACAGCCCAGTTGCATAAGTGTTCGCAACCGTTGGATTGTAAGCAAGGGTAAAAAAATAAATAAAAAACTTCCCACAAACTAGTCAACATGGTCAATTGAAAGCCTGTACAAAACGACCCTGGAATAGTCAAATGCAGCTTTACAGCGGATGAATTAAGCCAAATTGCATAAACCTCCACTGGTAAACAGTATACAAATGCAATCAAGGTTGCACTCACACTAGGCCATATGGCCGTGGCCGTCGCAACTGTGGCCTGGCCATGGTAGGCTCTTGTACATACGCCATCACGTCGCTAGCATCCAAACAATTCTACCAAACCTTAACCAACTAGTGAAAAATGGAACAAAACTTTAGCACACACCCAGTGACTAATCACCTTGTCCAGGGGGGTTCCAACGTGGTTTACCAGAGGGCCTTGTGGACTTAAAGTAAGCCACACATTTGACAGACAGCACCGAATGACATTAAACTAAGCTAATCTACAGGTTACCAGTGCTAGTGCAATTACATGAGCATTTTGCACAATATTTGTACTCCAATGCTACGTAAAGCAGGCTTCTTCAGAAATCCTGACCAAGACCGAAAGATGGCTCTGGAAGCCACTACGGCCCACGCAGCAGATTACTGCGTGGACCGTGGTGGCTTCCAGATCAACCCTTCGGTGGACCATTCATACGTGTATTCCGAGGATGTTTTGAAGACACTGGAGTCCCATGGCACTAGATTCCTTTGAAGACTAAGTTGGTATGGGGGGGCCCAAAGGGGCCCCCCCCCAATAGATCTTGTCAGTCATCTAACACCTGTTAAAAACACACACACATCACAAGATACAAAGCAGCAAAGCTAGGTTAACAAACAGCGGTGACATGCATGTCAAGGTGCAAAGTGCAGGGATACTGATGGCTTGTGTCTGAGGAGACAGACCAAAAACGTCAACATTTAATAAAGGAAAATAACTTTTACTCACTGCGGTGGTCTGTTTCAAAGTGCCATGTTGGTAACAATATTTGTCTGGGCTGTTCAGTCAAATGCCCACAAAAACAAACGCGCAACAACGCATACTTTCAGTTTGTATAAAGTGACAATAGTGATCTGCAATCTAGATCGAAAACTTTCAACCCTCACTAAACTCAACCTCGATTGACACAGGCCGATGAGAAAAGTAAACTAAACCCATTGTGTTCACCTTTAATAAAGGGGTGCGTGACAGGTGATCTCAATTAAGAGCTAATCAGAAAGAACACACTGATCGGCCATGAGTGAGACTATCAAAACGAGGACGAGGATTTAACGGAATTGTTACCATTCAAATTCAAATTTCTTTATTATTGGATAGGGTAAGATATCAAAAAAAAAAAAAAGTAAGTAATTTGACACTTCTGGGATGAGCCAATGATTCATCTGTTTGGAAGGTTTTGTTGGAGACAAACAAAGAATCTTCAGGCAACAGATGTGACAGCTGTGACTGCTCTCTCTCCTTCGTCTGCTGGGTCCTGTGTTTGCCTACCTGCTACAGGTAGCCAGTGGGCGGGGCTGAGAGGCTTGTCAGCTGATGAGGTGCACCTGTGCAGGTCTGCCACACAGGCTTTAGCCAGTCTCTCTCTCTTTCCACAGAGGCAGGTGGGCTTGGGTTCTGTTTAGGGTGGTTCCTTAAGGGTTTGGACCTTTGGATTGGTTCCATGTTTTGTTTTATGTTAACACTATTCAACATCCCCACAGCACACTTTCCACTGCCCATATACATAGGCTAATTGAAAGAATTGTGTGTTTGGTCAGTAGTTCAGTTGGTTGGTCATATATGTTGGTTTGCTGATCAGGTTTGGTTTGTTGCATTTTGTTTGGGTGTTTCCAACATGGTAAAGATGGTTTGTTGTTCCCAGCATTTGTTTTGTCTGTCTGGGTTAAGTTTCCTCTGTTCTGGCTCGGTCGGTCCTTGTGATTTTGGTACTGGTTTTCTGTCCAAACCATATAATCGCACATTTTCTAATCTTCCATACGCTGCACTAATCCCTTTACAGATTTCATGATACTTACTTTATTCTAATAAATAACTTTATCCCTTATCATGTGTGGATCCCAATCTTTGCTCTGACCCGAGCCTCGTCTTAATGCAGCCAAGGAGATGGAAGAGCGTTATGAATAATTATTAGATTGTGTTGTACAATGAAAGACGGTAAAGATTCAATATGAATGGCAAAATAAGGATGGGATTTTATTTGAACAATAAAATGTGTTGGGCAAATTATAGAGAGGCTGAGATTATAGATTTCATATTCAAAAGGCGAAGGGGTGAAAAAATTTAAGAAATATATTTAAGAAATATAGGCCTACTCAAAGCCCAAATCATTGATATCATACCCTATCCAATAATAAAGAAATTTGAAGGTGTGAGGGACCGGCGTGGTCACCCCACATATCTGGGATACGGCCAACTGGGAATTTCGAGTGTGGGCAAAAAATGAGGGCAATGGACTGAGGACTAAGAAAAAGTGAAGTTTTAAAGTCTCCAAAACATTCACAAAAAATAGAGCAACGTTTCAAATGAAAAGGAAATGACTGCATCCGTCAACAAACAAACTAACATAGCATAACATAACATAGCATAACATAGCATAGCATAACATAGCATAGCATAGCATAGCATAACATAGCATAACATAGCATAACATAGCATAACATAGCATAACATAGCATAACATAGCATAACATAGCATAACATAGCATAACATAGCATAACATAGCATAACATAGCATAACATAGCATAACATAGCATAACCATAAGTCTCTCGTACTGGCCTCACGTCAAGCCAGCACCACCTTCAGCCCCAAACACCAAATGAGGCAGCCCTTAAATAGGGAAATGGCAATTGGACCAATCACGGCCGTATGGGCCAGACCATTAGTTGGGGAACATTATTTACCCAAAGCTACCAATCCAACATAACTGAACAGAAAGTACATTGTGTGAATACTAAATAAACATGACACTAAATAAACAATCACCAAATACATATATACCCACACCCTGTGCACAACCTAAAGATATTTACAAAACAGCTGTTTCTATCAACACCCCCCTGGGCTATTCCCTGATACTCCTAAACTCCCTTAGCATACTGCCCCCTACCGCGACGGAAGAACAATCTTACACCAGCCCAATATAATATATACACACACAATATAATAATAATAATAATAATAATAATAATAATAATAATAATAATAATAATAATAATAATAATAATAATAATAATAATAATAATAATTTCTCTAATGTGAGACAGTGAGAAGGGGGAGGATTTCACCTTCTCACAAATGGTAACAATTCCGTTAAATCCTCGTCCTCGTTTTGATAGTCTCACTCATGGCCGATCAGTAGTGATGGGCAAATGAAGCTTTTATGAAGCATCGAACCAGTTGAGCCAATGTTTCGAAAATGGGTTCATTACTCGAAGTTTCAGTGACAGTGACCTCTGCTGGCGAAGTTCGAGGCTGCAGTGGATTCAACGTATCCCTGCTTTGAAAACGATTTGACGCACAAACACACAAACCCAAATACTTAATAGCATGATCTTTTCACGAATAAAGATTGATCTAAATACAGATGTCTAAATTGTTCTTAAAGGGATATGCCTAGCCTTCTGTCCAGATAGGCTAACTGATGTAGGCTAGGATATAATTGAAACAGCATATAAAAACTTTCCCCCCAGGAATGGGATTCGAAACCGGGTCCACCGCTCCACAGTCAGTGTGTTATCCCCTAGACTACTCTAATCGATACCTTACGTTGATCTATTACATAGATACCTTACTATGCACAACTCCCGTAAACGATTGTAGCATCGATTGTGTTTTTTTTTTTCATTAAATAATTAGGCGGTTGGGTGTGCTTGAGTAACTCTAGGGGGTGATTATGTGGGATGGGGTTAGACACTCAAAGATTTGTATTGAGGTAGGCTGCCTTATGGATTGAGTCGGTTTCTTTTTTTTTGCTCAAAGCTTCTCCACCGAGCCGCGGACCAGTCAAGTGATTCATTCAGGCAACGAACCAGTTGCTGCTTCGGATGTCACATGTCACGTGTTTTTTTTTGCTCTGAAGCAAGCTTCGAAGCAGTGCTTCTTGGGAGTTGGTTTGAAGCACGTATCGAAGCTTCAGTGTCACACTGCCATCACTACCGATCAGTGTGTTCTTTCTGATTAGCTCTTAATTGAGATCACCTGTCACGCACCCCTTTATTAAAGGTGAACACAATGGGTTTGGTCTACTTTTCGCATCGGCCTGTGTCAATCGAGGTTGAGTTTAGTGAGGGTTGAAAGTTTTCGATCTAGATTGAAGATCACTATTGTCACTTTATACAAACTGAAAGTATGCGTTGTTTGTTTGTTTTTGTGGGCATTTGACTGAACAGCCCAGACAAATATTGCTACCAGCATGGCACTTCGAAACAGACCACCGCAGTGAGTAAAAGTTATTTTCCTTTATTAAATGTTGACGTTTTTGGGCTGTCTCCTCAGACACAAGCCATCAGTATCCCTACACTTTGCACCTTGACATGCATGTCACCGCTGTTTGTTAACCTAGCTTTGCTGATTTGTATCTTGTGATGTGTGTGTTTTTCTTAACAGGTGTTAGATGACTGACAAGATCTATGGGGGGGCCCCCTTTGGGCCCCCCCATACCAACTTAGTCTTCAAAGGAATCTAGTGCCATGGGACTCCAGTGTCTTCAAAACATCCTCGGAATACATGTGTATGAATGGTCCACCGAAGGGTTGATCTGGAAGCCACCACGGTCCACGCAGTAATCTGCTGCATGGGCCGTAGTGGCTTCCAGAGCCGTCTTTCGGTCTTGGTCAGGATTTGTTACAGTTGCCCTTCAATGTAGCAGGCTACGGGTTTCTGAAGAAGCCTGCCTTACGTATCATTGGAGTACAAATATTGTGCAAAATGCTCATGTAATTGCACTAGCACTGGTAACCTGTAGATTAGCTTAGTTTAACGTCATTCGGTGCTGTCTGTCAAATGTGTGGCTTACCCTAAGTCCACAAGGCCCTCTGGTAAATCACGTTGGAACACCCCTGGACAAGGTGATTAGTCACTGGGTGTGTGCTAAAGTTTTGTTCCATTTTTCACTAGTTGGTTAAGGTTTGGTAGAATTGTTTGGATGCTAGCGACGTGATGGCGTATGTACAAGAGCCTACCGTGGCCAGGCCACAGTTGCGACGGCCACGGCCAGATGGCCTAGTGTGAGTGCAACCTTGATTGCATTTGTATACTGTTTACCATTGGAGGTTTATGCAATTTGGCTTAATTCATCCGCTGTAAAGCTGCATTTGACTATTCCAGGGTCGTTTTGTACAGGCTTTCAATTGACCATGTTGACTAGTTTGTGGGAAGTTTTTTATTTATTTTTTTTACCCTTGCTTACAATCCAACGGTTGCGACCACTTATGCAACTGGGCTGTGAACCTTGCAATTCTAGTTGCATATTTGTACACGCAAGCTTGTCCATTTCTATCGCCATCACTAACACTAGCTTCAGCATTTCCTTGTAGGCCATTAGCTGACTTGTGTATTGGAGCGATGATTTGGGTATTTTAAGATGCTTGAAAACCTAAAATAAAGCAAAATGCGTGTCTGGTGTGCAAGAGCCAATTTGTTGGCTTGCAGTAGTCGAGGAGTTGCCGTAGGTCGTAAGCCATCTGGAGGTTGTGGCAATGGAGGCTTGTGGTAGATCTGCTATCCAAGAAAGGTTAATTCTTCTGAAGCATGATTAATAGTTTAGTAAATTGAATCTATTCATATAGAACTATAAAATCCAAGACTGCAGCCAGTAACTTGGATCGCAATATGTGGAAAGTATCGGTCTTCATTTGTAACAACAGAATAATTAACATGACTAACTGGGTTTCTTCCATTTTCTAACTAGGGGGACTTGACTGGTGAGTCTACTGGATTAATCAATAGCGGTACTTTGCCCAACAGATTTGATGGCATGACTACAGGGTGACAAAGACAATTATTCCCTGCCTATCAAAAGAGACTTCTAAAACATATCTGCTAGAACGGTTCCTATACTTATTGTATAATTTGGTCATGCTGCAAATTTACTTTTTGTAGTTGCTCCATATTTAGTTCTTTGACAGCCTCACCTGCTAGAAAAGTCTATTCAAATCGGCTAAATATAATGAACTAAATTAATAGCCATGAAATGTTGTCACTCGTACTAATGGCAAATACCCCCTTTCAGTTGGTGGTTCAACACTGATGTCTCTCTAGGCTTGAGGGAGAGCTCACAAGTAAATTACACAAATGTCCTGGAGCAATTGGGAATACACTTTTATTTATGCCGCTTTTCCACTGCATGGTACCAGCTCGACGCGACTCGACTCGGCTCGCATTTTTTGCGTTTCCACCGCGAAAACATGGTATCTGGTACCTGAAGTGGCTGCTTTTTCTAGTATCGCCTCGCTCTAGGTTCCAAGCGGCTGAGCCGATGCTAAAAGGTGACGTCGGCAGACGGCCGGCCACTGATTGGCCAGAGAGTGTGACGAAGTCACGAGAGCGACATGGCAACCATGCTGGTAACAGCCATAGCAGCGCCGCAGCCAACATATTCCACTTCTTCAACTTCTTCAACTTGCCAGCTAATAATAGTAATGTTATCGATGTCCTCCATTGTTGTTATGTGGGTTCTCTCCATGTGTGGGTTGCGTAGGTGTTGTTTGCGTCGCGTACAAAAATACGTCACGGCCCTTTCGCGCAGCCGACCCCGCCCACGTCCAGGAGGTACTATTTGCGGTGGAAAACGACCCGTGCCTCTGCCGTGTCGAGTCGAGCTACATGTGCGGTGGAAAAGCGGCATTAGTCTACCTGACCAGGGACATCTTTGAACTATAGGTCACCTAACCCAAACTTTTCAATCTTGTTAGGTTGTCCTTTTCTCTTGTTTTAACCCGAAAGGGCTGAAAATATCAACATTTCAGCTATTCTGTTTGGATAATGTGCAAAACTTGTGGCTTCACTTATAAAAAAAATTAACGAATGTATTTTTCTTCATCCGGTTAAACTATTTAAAGTCAATGAAACTCAATTTTTTTAATTTGATAAAACACAACTATGGGTTAAAGGTATTTGCTTTGGGCATCTTTTGATATTTTTAGAATCTAGCTCCATTGCCGTTAGAAATGGTGTCTCCCAGTACTGCAAAGTGCTTCCACAAGTTTAAAAAATGGGCAGAAAAGGAACTACCAACTAAATCTATTTAACATGGGTAGAAAGTTTCCATGGAAGCTCTTGGCTGCTGGTTCCCAACACGGCTCCACTGTTAGCCTGTGACCTTGCGTTTAACTTTTTTGGACTTTTGGTGACTTTCACAAAAGAGAAATGAACTGGTTAAGGCGAGACACGGCAGGCAAAATCATCGATTTTTCAGTCACTGGTCAATTTTGATATTTTGGGCTATTTTGCACCATTAACATGTAATGTTTCGCACAAAAGAAAAAAATGTCAAAATGAAACATTTAGGTGTTTGTTTTATCATAGTTTGTCAACTTCCGCCTCTGAATTTGACAGAAGATTCACCAAGTTTGCTTTATTACGCACCGTTTCAAATTACAGCAGGTCTCTTTCATGTGTTCCGTGGTATCATTGGAAAGCACTCGATCTGCTGCACAACATAAAACTGATATCTGATTGGCTGGACTCGATTTCCGACCGGACGATTGGTTCGAATGTATCACGTGGTATGCTCTCAAGCTTGGTTGGCTTTTGCCATAAGAATCTTTAAAGGCCGTTTTCTCAAAATGAGTGTTTTTCAATTTTTAGGTGCACATTTCTCAGCCTATGTAGAACCTAGGTACACCACACTTCCCAGTTTCACACATAGCATTGTTATGAAGACATCTACACATGGATTTATTTATAAATTGTTCCTGGCCAGATTTATGGGTCATTTTACCTGGAAATCATGGCGAAAATAGGGTTTTTAAGGCCATGGATAGTATATTTTGATTTCCCAGGTCATAAAAGCAGATATCCTAAAATCCATGTGAGGATTTTTTGTCATTTGATATATAAACAAAATAAAAAAAGAATTTTGGTCCTGACTTTATCACAGTTTAAGATTCATGCACCGGAAATATATGCAAAAACTTGCATATTTAATGAGATTCGGCCTAATCAGCATAATTAAATATGCAAAATTAAAAAACTTGTAATACATTTTTTTCTTATGATGTATGTAATCAACTGGTAAAGTTTCATGGTGATCCCTTGTATTTATAAATTTTACCCTATTCACCTGCCATGTCTGGCCTTAATACAATAAACAAGACATTTGAAACTTCAGCTACATTTTTATCTATTTGTACTGCCTTTGATTTCAACCCGTGACATGTTTGTCAGGTGATAACTATGTACCTGTGACCGCATATCATGGTACCATTTTGAACTGTTTGTGGATATTGCATTAAATCCATATGCTTGAAACTTTTCAATAATGCATATCAACGAAACAATGGAATGAAATAAATAGTTCAAGCAATTTGTGGGACTTGACTGCTTTTACATTATTACTAATTTTGGGGGTTATTTCAGTCTCTCCAACCTGCAGGTCGTGCGAAGAATCATAATGTGAATGGGAATATTCTATAAATGTCTTGATATCATCTTTCGTCTCAACACTTCTGCTGCAGCATCTTAAAGTCTCACTCCGAGAACCTTAAAATATGAATCAATCCATTAGAAGTATGAAAATATCTTCCCGGTGGCGTAACGGGGCAAACAAGGTGTGCTTTGACATCTACGTTTTGAGGCGATTGCAACAGTGCCACACATGATTTTCACACGATTTCGGAGGCCTTTATCAATAATGACCAGCTATAGATTTGCTTCCCGATGGAGATTTCTGACAAATTACATGTTATTTAGCATCTACACGTTAAGCTGAGTCCAATGAGATCAAGCTCGCCCTCTTGCTACACCGAGATCATGTCCTAGACCATAGGTGTACCATGTAAAATACATGTTACCATTTGCTAGAGTGTCATGCTTGGTGTCTTTGGACTCAGCTCAACTAGTACATGTTGAGCTGGGGATCGAACAATTTCAAAGGTCTAGACCCTTATATTGTATTTTAATTTTATTTGTTTATCATTTTTATTGATACAAATGAATAGATAGTTTTTGTTAGATTATTCTGTTCCTAAAAACACACTAACAAATCAAGTTTGACAAATTATTGTTACATTAGTTGAGATTACTATCTTTCCCTTATATTATATATTATATATTATATATATATATATATATATATATATATATATATATATATAGTTATAGTTATTTCCTCTTTTCATAAAAGCAGGAGTGTGAATGTCGCTCCATGCTGTCTAAGAAGGGACTTGTGTCATTTTGTCATAGCCAACAGTGGACCCCGGTCATTAGAAAAAGTTATGTTATGCAAATCAACAGATAAAATGCATTCCTTTAACCGTAGACTAAGCACACAAGTTTGTAGTTGTAAAAAAATAAAAACCTTATTAAGTTTAGATATTTGTGTTCATGACAACATTGTTGGGGCAACTTTAATTGCAAAATAACACTATGTATATACATATATATATCATATTTTATTTAGATTGTTATTACCTCTTAAGAACTATCCATTTTGCTTATTTATTTTTTTACTCATCCATGATGGAGTGTGAACGTCACTCTATGCTATCTAAGAGAGAACTTCTGTCATTATGTATCAGCCAACAGTGGACCCCTGTCATTCAATACAGTACAAGTGTGGACCATTTTCTGTGATGCAAATCAACAATTCAAATGCATTTCTTTAAAAATAGATTGGGGACTGGAGTACATTGTAAAATGGTAAATTAAGGCTAATTTGGGGATTGAACCATTTCAAAGGTCTAGACCCTTATATTGTATTTGTTTATCATTTTTATTGATACAAATGAATAAATAGGTTTTTTGTTTGACAATTCTATTCCTAAAAACACACTAACAAATCAAGTTTGACAAATTATTATTACATTAGTTGAGATTGAAAACACCTCCTCCTCCAAATAGCTCGGCTGCCTATAATGGAGGAGATTGAGCAATATGTTGCAAGCTGCTTGGCTTTACATTTGGACAACCTCATAATTCTCAAGCCTCTGACCACCAGCCGGTGGACATGACCTAGGCTGCCGAAAATAAAAACGATAAGCTGGCATTTATAGCCTAAATGTATGATAGCTTGCACTAATGGTTGGTATTTAACTTGTTTAGTAAGGAAAGCTTCCTCTAAACATGAGTCAAAAGTGCAACCAACTTCCCATTAACAAGTTTGTAGAACATCTCAGCAACTGACTACTTTAACGGTGGCAGTTACGACGGGTGCGGTTGTTTAGGTTTTTACAAAAACAACATTGGCGCACACACTCACTCACTCACTCACTCACTCACTCACTCACTCACTCACTCACTCACTCACTCACTCACTCACATACTCACACACACAAACACAAAGTCACTCACACGAACAGACACAAATACATACACAAATATGCACACACACACACACACACACACACACACACACACACACACACACACACACACACACACACACACACACACACACACACACACACACACCTGTCTATGGACTGGGTGACCTTGAAGGCTGTGTGTTAAAGGGGAGGCCACGAGGGACAGCCAACTAATGAGACCGTGAGTGAGGGGGAGGGAGCAGGGGGGAGGAGGGGGAGGAGGGGGAGGGAGCTGGGGCATATGGAGGGGGGAGGAGGGGGAGGGAGCTGGGGCATAGGGAGGGGGGAGGAGGGGGAGGGAGCAGGGGCATATGGAGGGGGGAGGAGGGGGAGGGGTGCAAAGTGGGAAGGTGTAGGTCCAGATGTTGGGCTAAATCCAAGGAGAGAGGGGCGATCATCTCTCTCTCTCTCTCTCCCTCTCTCTCTCTCTCTCTCTCTCTCGCTCCCGCTCCCGCTCCCTCTCTCTCTCCCTCTCTCTCTCTCTCTCTCTCTCTCTCTCTCCCTCTCCCTCTCTCTCTCCCACTCTCCCTCTCTCTCTCCATCTCTCCCTCTCTCTCTCCCGCTCCCTCTCTCTCTCTCCCTCCCTCCCTCTCTCTCTCCCTCTCCTTCCCTCCCTCTCCCTCTCTTCCTCTCTCCATCTCTCCCTCTCTCTCTCCCTCTCTCTCTCTCTCTCTCTCTCTCTCTCTCCCTCTCTCTCTCTCTCTCTCCCTCTCCCTCCCTCTCCCTCTCTCTCCCTCTCTCCCTCCCTCTCCCTCTCTCTCTCTCTCTCTCTCTCTCTCTCTCTCTCTCTCTCTCTCTCTCTCTCTCTCCCTCTCTCCCTCCCTCTCCCTCACTCCATCTCTCCCTCTCTCGTGGGTGCTGCAGTGGGGCGCCCTCTGCTGGTCACCAGCGACCCCAGATCCCAACAACCCGGCCTCGACTTACACAGGAGCTTGTTGATATTTTCTCAATCATTCACTCAGCCCCGATTACATGCTCACTCACACACACACACACACGCACGCACGCACGCACGCACGCACGCACGCACGCACGCACGCACGCACGCACGCACGCACGCACACACACACACACACACACACACACACACACACACACACACACACACACACACACACACACACACACACACACACACACATCCATATATATATATATATAGTTATATATATATATAAATATATATATACAACTCTATGTTCATCTTGGCTAAACAAGCCAAAGTCTATTTTTGTTATCTAACGTGTAACGGAACGCTGTGTAGAAATGTAGTGGAGTAGAAAGTATATTATAAGGGTAAGGGTTTGGGTTAGGTTTAGGGTTAGGGTATATTATAAGATATTTGCTCTCAGATCTAGTGGAGTAAAAGTCAAAAGTACCCACAACTAAATCTACCTAATAAAGAACTGAAGCAGGAAAATGTACTGAAGTACAGTGACGAAGTCCTTGTACTTTCTTCCGTTCCATCCCTGGTAAATGTATTTAATGTATATAAATGTATATACACATGCTATCGGTCAATACTCACATGAGGTCTCAGCTTGGGATTTGTTACGTAAACTCATAACTACTAATGTGAAAGTCCAATGTCCCGAATGGAATAGGAAGCTATTAGGTTTTACAATTATTGGCTTCAATTATATTTGAGTTTTTTATGAAATAAACGGATCATTATTGAAGGGTTCTTCAGTTTGCTTGTGATAATTTCTGCATTTCACAAGCAATTCTATCGCTCTGGCGCCCTCTGTTGGACAGTAGACGAATGGACGTAACATGATTGCAGTACCACCATACGGACAGCAGAAGGCAACAGAGCTCCGTGTGATGCTCGACGGAATAAGACAGAGAGGCAGACAGACGTATTGAGATAATGGTTGATGCATCTATTGAATGGTTGATGGATTTATTTTATAATTATATCTTTTTCATTCCATATTTACCATATTGAAGATCTCTATAGGAAGAATGTCTAGTTGTATTCATTAGTAAATAGCCAGCCACATAGTGTCGCTGTTGGCCCATGTTCGTCCCTCCTCTCCTCGACGTCTCGCCATCCTGGCTTGTTCGTGAGCAGAATGCTGATTGATATGGTTGACATTTTAAATGTCCACCGTAAGATTAACAACGTAACGTGGTCCTATTATGTCAGTTTCATACATGTACCTGAATAAACGTTGAATAACAGAACAACGCCATTATTCAGTGATTCCTACATCAGGGATGATTGCGTTAAGGACAGCCAGCCATTAGTCAATAGGGCACTAGTTGTAGGTGTGTATATATATATATATATATATATATATATATATATATATATATATATATATATATATATATATATATATATTTCATGCATTTGTTCTACCATTGCAACATGCCTCTAAATAGTCGAGACGAATTCTCTCAGAATGCAAACCGCGTCTTACTAACCCTAACCCTTACTATCGAGATTGCGTTTGTTATTGGACTGATCTTTTACACTGGGTTGATCAGTGACAACACAAGCGCTACAGCGCACACACCCTCACGCACACACACACACACACACGCACACACACACGCACACGCACACGCACACACGCACACGCACACACGCACACGCACACACGCACACGCACACAAATAGGCGCGTACATGTGAACGTGTAGCATGCATGGGCGCGCACCCGGGCAGTACAGTTTCTCGCTGAATAGGCACGCGCTGCGTGTGTAGAGAGATTGAGAGAGTGTGTGTGAGTGAGTGTCCGGGGCTGAAGCGGCAGGGAGCCCAGCAGACAGCAGCAACAGCGGACTACGTAGCGCGTTGCTTTGAGGAGACAAGGCGGAGACATTTTCTTTCGTGCGACGGGACTGCTCGCCGCTTAGATGAAGAAATGGCCTCAGAATCCACCCGCAGATTCACCAAAAACCTGCTGAAGCCCGGCAGTGCTGCAGAGCTCCGACAGACGGCGTGCAGCGCCGTCAGGCTCTCCACCTCCACCACGGTAAGTAACGTGCATCGACTCAATGTGACGTGCCGGGGGGTCGAAGACCTGCCGCCACCTGTGGGCTACATCGGGGGGGGGGGGGGGGGGGGCGTTGGTGGTCCTCTGGGTCGGATATCTAGATGTTCATCATCCTTACTATCATCACAACCTTCACGTAGAGCACGGTGGCAATCTGGGGGACCTGGGCTCTGGGGAACCCGGGTTTAGGGGAACCCGGGGTCTGTTTGGTCTCTGACGGGTCGTGTGTGGAGCAGCAGGATGCTATCTCCAGCCGGGCTGTGAGGATATCACCAACGGTCATAAATACCACTGGTCCACCTTGGTGGGTTGGTCCTCCGTGTTATTGTGGAGGGGGACGAGGTATACTGGACCTACGTGGTGATCATGGCACATTGCCTCGGGGATTAGGGGTCGGTAGTTCGCTGCCCGGCTCGCGGGAAGTGCCTAGTTTGGGTTCTGTATGACGTAGGCGTCGTAGGGAAACATCAGGCCAGTGGTGCATCAGGAGTGATGGACGGAGGGACGGACACACGGAGGGAAATACGTCGAGAAAATGGAGGATTTATTAGAAATGGGTTGACGGATGATGGTGTAAATGTTCACGTATAAAGGGTACTGCCGGATCGCGAGGGATCTCCGGTGGGTGTGTCGCGGCAGGATAAGATGCTTGCAGACGCAAAACATGAGATGAGGAGGAGGGGTAATCTAGGGAAAAAACATGTACACCGATTTGCACAAGCACACCCATGAGCATACACACACACAGGCCCACAAAAAGACCACAGGTACGTTTGAGTTGGGACTTATGCGTGTTAATTATGTAGATAAACTGTGTGTGTGTGAGGTCTTCTCCACAGTCCACTGGTTCATGTTAACGTGTGACTGAGCCAGAGCTCATATCATCAGACACGCTTACCTGCTACTGGGAGCACTGGGAGCCTGTACAGAGCAGGGTGGATGTGGTCCCAGTGGTCGATCAGGGTGGCTGTGTACCGGTGATGTAGATCAGGGTGGATGTGGTCCCAGTGACGTAGTTCAGGGTGGATGTAGTCCCAGTGACGTAGATCAGGGTGGGTGTGGTCCCAGTGGTAGATCAGGGCGGATGTGTTCCGGTGATGTAGATCAGGGTGGATGTGGTCCCAGGGAGGTGATGTAGATCAGGGTGGATGTGGTCCCAGTGACGTAGTTCAGGGTGGATGTGTCCCAGTGACGTAGATCAGGGTGGATGTGTACCGGTGATGTAGATCAGGGTGGATGTGGTCCCAGTGGTAGATCAGGGTGGATGTGTACCGGTGATGTAGAGCAGGGTGGATGTGGTCCCAGTGGTAGATCAGGGTGGATGTGTACCGGTGACGTAGATCAGGGTGGATGTGGTCCCAGTGACGTAGTTCAGGGTGGATGTAGTCCCAGTGACGTAGATCAGGGTGGGTGTGGTCCCAGTGACGTAGATCAGGGTGGATGTGGTCCCAGTGACGTAGTTCAGGGTGGATGTAGTCCCAGTGACGTAGATCAGGGTGGGTGTGGTCCCAGTGACGTAGATCAGGGTGGATGTGTCCCAGTGACGTAGATCAGGGTGGATGTGGTCCCAGTGACGTAGATCAGGGTGGATGTGTCCCAGTGACGTAGATCAGGGTGGATGTGGTCCCAGGGAGGTGACGTAGATCAGGGTGGATGTGTCCCAGTGATGTAGGTCAGGGTGGATGTGTCCCAGTGACGTAGATCAGGGTGGATGTGTCCCAGTGACGTAGGTCAGGGTGGATGTGGTCCCAGTGACGTAGATCAGGGTGGATGTGTCCCAGTGACGTAGATCAGGGTGGATGTGGTCCCAGTGACGTAGGTCAGGGTGGATGTGGTCCCAGTGACGTAGATCAGGGTGGATGTGTCCCAGTGACGTAGATCAGGGTGGATGTGGTCCCAGGGAGGTGACGTAGATCAGGGTGGATGTGTCCCAGTGACGTAGGTCAGGGTGGATGTGTCCCAGTGACGTAGATCAGGGTGGATGTGTCCCAGTGACGTAGGTCAGGGTGGATGTGGTCCCAGTGACGTAGGTCAGGGAGGTATCGGAGGGTGGAGTACAGCGGAAGTGGACGACTCCAGTGCGTACAGTAAAGGACTGAGGGACCAACTTTCTGATTGGGTTTTAGTTAGCTAATGAACAAAGCTCTAACAAATGGACCCAAAGCTTGGGTATTGATCTCCAATCTGCGGTTGACAGGCGAGTGACGGTTGACCTATATCTCTAGGATCCTGAACGCTGCACTGCAGCAGCCTTTGCATTGTGGGTAAGCGTTTCACTCAGGGCCTCACAGCTGGACGTATGCTGGCCCCAGATGTTTGTAGCGGCCGAGAAACCACAAAATACGAATAACGCTTTATAAGTGAAGGAGGGAACAAAGTAGGAATCATTGTATTGAAAATGTCACAAACATCCGAAACCACGGTGCAGAACAACGCAGGGGTGTGAAGAATAATCGATTCTTCGATGCACCGCGATTCTCTCTAGAACGATTCCGTCTCGATGCAGATAAATTAATAATCAGAATATATATATTTTTTAAAGTATATCTAGATTATATATTTATTTATATATTTTCTTTTTTGTTCGCCTGCTGCAACATTCTGTTCGCCAGAGAGGGATAATTTTAGTAATGAAAAAATTGTTTAATATATCTTCAGTGTATATTGGCCAATCTGATTTGTCTTGACACGATTGCGATTCAGCCTACGCATAGCGTGCACGCAAACTCACAGCCAGACACAAGAACTCCTTCTAATTCAAGAGCAGCTTTTTCTTTAATGACATAGAAAAGAAAGATTAGAAAGAAAAGAAAAATGAAACCTATTTTTTACATACTTCCATATTGTGTTGTCATCCAAGCTGTATGGATTATTGCATTGTTCATAGGAAGTCATATTTGTGACAAAACGCTTTTCTCTAATAAAATATTAGATAAATTAATTCATCTGTTGATGTCTTTAATGATCATCACAAAAGTAGGAAGTGATTAGCAAACTCTGAGTAGCAAACTCAGGTGTATATATAAGTTTCACGGATGGAAATGTACATTAAAAAAATTATTTCATCGAGATGCATCGATAATTGTTTTAGAATTGATTCGTTGACCTCCTAATCGGAATCGAATCGTAAGGTGCCAAGAGTTTCCCTTCCCTAAACCACGCACATGGCTACATTACATGGTGTCCAATATCAGACTTCGACCCAAATGACACGTTGACAAGATTCAAAGCCTAACGATTGGAGTAACGACACAAAGTATAAAATGAGGCGTTTTTTGTAATTGACGTTACATTTAGCAACCGCTTTTACTCAAAGCAACTTACGATGAGTCCATTTGTCAGAAGTAAACGAAACAATATGGCTGTCGGTACAGTAAGGACGTTCATAGAACCAAGTGCCAAGCACCAACCATCACTAGGTTAACCCATTCCCCATACAGAGCAGAAGCAGCACCAACCATCACTAGGTTAACCCACTCCCCGTACAGAGCAGAAGCAGCACCAACCATCACTAGGTTAACCCACTCCCCGTACAGAGCAGAAGCAGCACCAACCATCACTAGGTTAACCCACTCCCCGTACAGAGCAGAAGCAGCACTACCCATCACTAGGTTAACCCACTCCCCGTACAGAGCAGAAGCAGCACCAACCATCACTAGGTTAACCCACTCCCCGTACAGAGCAGAAGCAGCACTACCCATCACTAGGTTAACCCACTCCCCGTACAGAGCAGAAGCAGCACTACCCATCACTAGGTTAACCCACTCCCCGTGCAGAGCAGAAGCAGCACTACCCATCACTAGGTTAACCCATTCCCCGTACAGAGCAGAAGCAGCACCAACCATCACTAGGTTAACCCACTCCCCGTACAGAGCAGAAGCAGCACCAACCATCACTAGGTTAACCCACTCCCCGTACAGAGCAGAAGCAGCACTACCCATCACTAGGTTAACCCACTCCCCGTGCAGAGCAGAAGCAGCACTACCCATCACTAGGTTAACCCATTCCCCGTACAGAGCAGAAGCAGCACCAACCATCACTAGGTTAACCCACTCCCCGTACAGAGCAGAAGCAGCACTACCCATCACTAGGTTAACCCATTCCCCGTGCAGAGCAGAAGCAGCACTACCCATCACTAGGTTAACCCATTCCCCGTGCAGAGCAGAAGCAGCGAGGGTACAATGCTACACCATGCTAGGTGCTGCCGCTGTGGGCCTGCCCCGACCTCGTTGTGTGGTCTGGTGTCGCTCCGCAGCCTGGGTCCGCTCTGGATGTGAGGGCATTGTGGAGCTCAGGGCTGCCCACCAGTCACCGGACCCGGCCCCCCAACAAAGAGAACAGAGAGGCTGCTCTGTGCTGCGCTGCACTGGACAGACGCAAGGCTCTCCTCCCCCAGCGTAGAGGGGGGGGGGGGGGGGGGGGGGGGGGGGGGGTGTGTGTGTGTGTGTGTGTGTGTGTGTGTGTGTGTGTGTGTGTGTGTGTGTGTGTGTGTGTGTGTGTGTGTGTGTGTGTACGTCGCTACGCCCATAGGTGTACCCACAGCCCGTCGCTCCGAGGCTCCTCCCCCTCCGGGCGCCGGCTTATCCATACGGTGCATAACAGGGTTTGTTGCCATAGCAACCTGACGGTGTACGTCTCAGGGTTCCACAAGGACTGTCTGCACAGATAGAGGCCGAGGGCTCGCCTACGGCCAGAGCGCCGTTGTGGGGAGGCTGGTGACCACGCCGTACTGTCTGCCCCAGGATGGGAGGGCAGGTGGCGGCTGTTCTATACTCTGTCATTCTGTTTGAAGATATGCAAAGATAGATTAATAGGACAGTCGGCATCAACTAGTTTCGGAAGTCAATCTGAAGCACCAATCTGTTGTTCAGTTTAAAACCGTGTGTTGACCTCCCAGGGGCTGTGTTTGAGTCGTGGCCTGATGACACTAAAGGCCTGGAATAGCCAGTGGACACACACACACACACACACACACACACACACACACACACACACACACACACACACACACACACACACACACACACACACACACACACACACACACACACACACACTAGGGCTGTCAAAATTGCTCAAAAATGACATTCGAATGTTCGTTTGGAAAAAAATCACGAATTCGAACTATTCGAATATCTGGTTGCCTATTTTACGCAGTTGCCGTCAATATGTCAATAATGCGACAAAACCATGGTTCAAATTAGCGGGATATATATATATCCTATAAACAGCCCAGTAACGTGGAGGCCTAATCATGAAAAGCCACAACTTTGTATCGCTTGCATTTCACCACCACACCTGCAAGCGCGCAAACTATAGTAATCTGAAGAAGACGCCCGCTTCTGAATGTTACAAAGTATGCTAGTGGAAACGTTCCTTGCTTTGCTTACCAAGTTACCATTTATCGAGAAGGCCTATTAAAATCGATAAAGAAAAATATGCATGTCGCCTACGTCTCCCACCATGCCAGCTAAAGGGCACTTCGCACTACGCACCGTTCGGATTCATGAAAAAAAAAAGCTGTCTCGGACTTTGCCGAGAACATTGCGTTATAGCAGCTTTCACCAGCCAGACTACTAGCTCCCTATATCCAAGTACGGAAACCCCGAGGGGATAAAATACATTCGCTCTTCACAATACTAGTCTGTTAATTACACTTGTACCGCGGGAGTGTTTTTTCACATTCGAATATTATGAGGGACATCGCGAACAGACAGAGGCTCATTCACAAAGCAGATAGAGGCGCTTGTACCGCGGGAGTGTTTTTTCACATTCGAATATTAATTTTCACGTTCGAATTCGCGTTTTTGGATACATTTCGAACGAATGTTCGAACTTCGAATATTCGTTGACAGCCCTAACACACACACACACACACACACACACACACACACACACACACACAGTGCCATCATATTGACAGAATGTTGTGGGTTTTCAGCCCCTCCGCGCCACGTCCACATTATCCACAGTTACTAATATTTTCTCGGGGTTCAGGATTATGTGTTCCTCTACAGCTCAGTGTTCCTCTCTCAGTGATCCTCTACTGCTCGGTGTTCCTCTCTCAGTGTTCCTCTCTCAGTGTTCCTCTACAGCTCAGTGTTCCTCTCAGTGTTCCTCTCTCAGTGTTCCTTTCTCTGTGTTCCTCTCTCGGTGTTCCGCTCTCAGTGTTCCTCTCTAGGTGTTCCTCTCTCGGTGTTCCCCTCTCTGTGTTCCTCTCTCTGTGTTCCTCTCTCGGTGTTCCTCTCTCGGTGTTCCTCTCTCTGTGTTCCTCTCTCGGTGTTCCTCTCTCAGTGTTCCTCTACAGCTCAGTGTTCCTGAGCTGTACCCACGCGTGCGGGCGTGCGGTCGGGCGGGCGGCATTGTAGCCGGAAGCGGAATTGATTTAAACTAGTCGTTACATTTTTTTTGTGGAAAATGAAATTCAGAGCCCTGAACATGAATCAACCTGAAGGACCAGACCAGGTGGGCTCTACCTGTTCCATGTTCCGTTACTGGGTTTAGTGGGAGTGCAGCAGCTGCCTCGTCTCATCAAATCACCGGCGAAGCACCAAGACTTGGAGCCCCTGACGGTGAACACAAAGGCTCGGAGCTCCTCCTAATCCCACGTCGTGCTGATAACCGATGGTCCCAGTGGTAGGAAAGATTATTGATAATTACTCTCCCTCACTCAATTAGGACGGAATTCTAACCAGGAAGCTGTTGTCGTATCGCCGTCTCCTATCGCTGCTCCTCCTCACTGTCTGTCTGCCGTAATCTGGTCCATCACGGGAGATTCCCCCCCCCCCCCCCCCCCCCCCCCCCCCCCCCCCCCCACGCTTCGGACACTGGCTAATCTCAAGTCCATTTAGCTCATTTCCTGGGTATTACTGCTATCCGAAACGGGCGTCTTTAGCGATCTGAATCTGGGTTTATCCGGATGCTGGCTGTTCAATCTGAGGAACGGGAAACCACTGCTTCTTCTTCATCATGGATTTGGTATTGAGTAAATCTGGTAGACTGGTGGTAGTCTGAAGAAACATTTGGTATAAGGAGGTGTGTGTGTGTGTGTGTGTGTGTGTGTGTGTGTGTGTGTGTGTGTGTGTGTGTGTGTGTGTGTGTGTGTGTGTGTGTGTGTGTGTGTGTGTGTGTGTGTGTGTGTGTGTGTGTGTGTGTGTGTGTGTGTGTGTACACAAAGCGGTAGCAGGAATAAACCCAGACTGGGAGCAGGGCTGCTTTCTCCTGAATGAATTGGTGTTGGAAATCTTCCCCAGCTGGACGGTATAATGAACAACACAAAGTCAATGTGGGGGATAGCCACAGCAGGATTGGGGAAAGAGAACTATGATATTCATTTAGTTATCTTTTGTTGTTTTCTTTCTTCCTACAATTTCTAAAGCACAATATTAAAGATGTTGGTGTGTCACTGCATTCAACTAAATTGTATTCAATATTTATTGTAATGCAACCTTGTGCAGTTGGTTTGGCCAACTGGCAGTACATTTCACGCAAACTTGTGTAGACAGACGTAAAGGTGTGTGTGTGTGTGTGGGGGGGGGTCTTTGTGTGGTTCTGTGTAGGGTTCCCATCTCAGAAGGCTAACAGCAGAATGCGCTGCAGTGTGTCGGTTCCTCAGCCCACCGCTGCCTGCTGCTGGTTTCTCCTGGAGAAGAAGGAGACATGTCCGACTGACCCAGGCTCAGCTCTCTGTGTGTGTAGAGGGTTGATGGCACTAGCTTCTCTTAGATAGGTTGGACCCCCTCCTGGAGATACAGTGGACTCCTACTGGAGACACAGTGGACCCCCTCCTGGAGATACAGTGGACTCCTTCTGGAGATACAGTGGACCCCCTTCTGGAGATACAGTGGACTCCTTCTGGAGATACAGTGGACCCCCTTCTGGAGACACAGTGGACTCCTTCTGGAGACACAGTGGACTCCTTCTGGAGATACAGTGCACTCCTTCTGGAGACACAGTGGACTCCTTCTGGAGACACAGTGGACTCCTTCTGGAGATACAGTGCACTCCTTCTGGAGATACAGTCGTTGTAGTATCATTGTTTTTGTTTAATTTATTTCTTATTGCTTATGTTTATTTATTTATTTATTTTTTTCCACAATGTCTTGCTTTTTAAAAAATGTATGATAACTATATGCTCTGTAAGGTGACCTTGGGTGTCTTGAAAGGCGCCTCTAAATTAAATGTATTATTATTATTTATTATCTTCTCCTGCTGAGAGGACACGGTTCTCCTCTGCTCCTGCTCTTTTTACTTTCTCTCGCGCTGAAAGTAATGATCAGTTTTTGTAGCTGTCGGTTTTTAATTGTTGAGTTATTCTATTGATGTATTCTTAAGTCTAGGAAATGTCATGGTTATGTTTTCCATTATCAATCATATTTCATAGATGGGGGGGGGGGGGGGGGGGGCTCGGGGCTCAATGGGCCCTCAGTCTGTTGCTGGGGTGATCTCAGCGTGTGTGTTTGTTTACATGCTGTGTGTTGGTGTTCGGAGTGAGCCGCTGGCTAGACGGACGTATGATGAATGCGGGGCTTATCTTTGTTCAAACGGTACGGTAACTGTTGGTACGGTAACTGTTTGTTTGCTGTCGGTACGGTAACTGTTTATTCACTGTCGGTACGTGTGCGTGTTGGGTTGAGGTTTGTTTGTCTCTCTTAGGAGAGAGAGAGAGATCCCCGCAGACACCACTCGGACTGTATGTTCACAATAGGCTCTGTGGAGAGGTTTCATAGCCGCTGAACTGCTCCATTTAGAGCGCCCCGGCCTCTCAGCATTCACCGCCTCTCACTCTCTGCTTCTCTCTCACTCTGCCTCCCTCTCTCTCTCTCCCTCTCACTCTGCCTCCCTCTCTCTCTCTCACTCTGCCTCCCTCTCTCTCTCTCACTCTCTCTCTCTCACTCTGCCTCCCTCTCTCTCACTCTCTCTCTCTCTCACTCTGCCTCCCTCTCTCTCACTCTGCCTCCCTCTCTCTCTCTCACTCTCTCTCTCTCACTCTGCCTCCCTCTCTCTCACTCTCTCTCTCACGCTGCCTCCCTCTCTCTCTCTCTCACTCTGCCTCTCTCTCTCACTCACTCACTCACTCACTCACTCACTCACTCACTCACTCACTCTGCCTCCCTCTCTCTCTCTCTCACTCTCTCTCTCTCACTCTGCCTCCCTCTCTCTCTCACTCTGCCTCCCTCTCTCTCACTCTCTCTCTCTCACGCTGCCTCCCTCTCTCTCACTCTCTCACTCTGCCTCCCTCTCTCTCACTCTGCCTCCCTTCTCTCATTCTTCGTCCATCTCTTGCTTTCATTGTGTGTACATATCTCTGGCTGACTGTTTGTACCTCTCTCTGTGTGTGTGTCTCTGTGTGTGTTGTGTATTTTGCGTTACTACCCACAGACAGAGTGACCTCCTTGACCCCAATAGATGGGGACGTCCCCCTCAGGCCTGAGGGGCCACTCTGAGTGGACTAAGAATAGTCACATGCTCGGGAACGGCAGTGTTCCGTCTCTTCTTCTGCAGCATTCCACCGTAGGAGGCATGAATATGCCACATGCCTCTATGAAAGCCCTCCGCCTGACCACACACACACACACACACACACACACACACACACACACACACACACACACACACACACACACACACACACACACACACACACACACACCCTGTAGTGCTTTCTGCCAGCCAGTGTGGCTCCTTGAAGCCGCGGGGCTGGGGGAGAGATGGTGAGCACCCTTATCTGCCACTGAGATAAGGAGGTCGAGGAGAGCAGCCCCTACGGGAGCGTGCTGCCCCTAGTGGTGGAACTGTTGAAGTGTCTGAGGGGCTCGTGGTCTGCCTTTCAGAGTAGGGATGTGAAGGAGGCTGCACTTCTACTGTGGAGGTTTTAATCAGTAATGAAACTGTTGAGCTGCTGAGCTTAGACGACAGGTAGTCGTCTAAGCTCACCCAACACACACATGCAACACCCCCCAGCCGTGCGTTGTACTGGGGGGGGTCCGTCACGAACCACACGGTCCCTCAAAGTCCAGAGGCGGCGGGGAGAGGGAGGTGGACTTCATTCAAGATGTCAGCTTGCCGCCGCATGAACCATCAGACCAACAAAGGGGAGCCTCTCTGGCGTGTGTTCCAACACAAATGTACCAGAACCCAAACCACGGTGGTCAGGAGACAATGGAGCGGGCGGCCCTGTGGTCATACCGCCAGTGGAGAAAGCGCTCTGTTGTTTCTATGGCAGATGAGTAATGTGTGTGTGTGTGTGTGTGTGTGTGTGTGTGTGTGTGAGAGAGCGTGGGAGGGAGAAGGAGGCGCGTGTGTGTTTGTGTGTGTGTGTGTGTGTGCGTGGGAGGGAGGGAGGGAGGGAGGGAGGCGTGTACGGAGCGGTAGGAGGACGGGACGGGGGTGGAGCTACTGGTACTGGTCGTCATGGTGACGTAAAGTAATAATAATAATACATAGCATTTATATTGCGCTTTTCCAAATGCTCAAAGACACTTAACAATAGCAGCTAAATAATACTAAATAAAAATTTAAAAACAAAACAAAACAAACAAAAAAAACCTGAGATCTTAAAGGTTAAAAGCAAGGGTGAGAAAATATGTTGGCATTGAGGATGTCGTTGGGGAGGGCATTCCAGAGCGGGGGGCGGCTGCAGCTCTCGACCGGAGGTCGTCCTGATGGGGTGCAGGAGGTTGGCATCGGCGGACCTGAGACAACGGGGAGGGGTATGGCGGTGGAGAAGGTCAGAGAGGTAGGGGTGCGCCAGGTTGTTGAGGGCGTTGAAGGTGAGGAGTATTTTGAAATCAATCCGGTATTTGACGGGAAGCCAGTGGAGGTCTTGGAGGACAGGCGTGTGGACTGAGCGGTGGGTGGATGTGAGTATACGGGCTGCAGAATTTCTCACATATTGCATTTTATTAAGGATGTGTTTTGATGAGCCATATAGGATGGATAAGTAATGACAGTAATCAAGGCGGGATGAAATGAATGCGTGGACCCGAGTTTCGGGGGCTGAGATTGATAGGGAAGGACGGAGACGAGTGTTGTTCCTGAGGTGGAAGAAGGCTGTTTTTGTAATCTGGTTTATATGGGGGAGGAATGAGCGGGAGTCAAAAGGCTTTCAACAGTGGCTCTGTAATACCCAGCAGTGCTTGTGTATTACTGAAACATCGGTGCACCAGTTTGAATTAGTGTAGCAACACAGACCTCCGCCTGAAGACTTCCCACTCAGGCTTTGGTCGCGGTCGGCTCTGATGAAGTGATATCCAGGTAATTCCACAGCTGAATCCGAGATGTCAGCTTTCAGCCAGGTCTCGTGGAATACGAAAGCCGCATTCCTGTTGAAATCATTCTTTTTCCATAACGGAAGATTCAGCTCGTCGCTTTTGTTGCTGAGAGAGAGCGCACGTTGGAAAGGCAGACTGCAGGGAGAGCAGCTCGGTGGCCCCGCTTCCTCCACCTGTAGAGAGCCGGCTCTCCCCCCTCGAGGTCTGCTACGTTGGTGGACCCTTGCCGCTGAGTTTGCAGTAACATCGGCAGAATCCAGGATATCGGGGATCAAGCTTGCAGGCATTGTTCCCCTAAATTTCATGAGCTTATCTCGATCGTAGCTAAGATGCATAATACAAAAACAGCGAGACAATGAACAAACAAAATAAAATAAAAAAACAAAGCACTGAAACCCCGTGGCTGCGCTGCCTCGTGAGACGCACCACCTGAAACTATGAAAAGAAAAGATATGTGGTGTACGTGTCTATAGAGGTGGTGTTCATGTCTATAGAGGTGGTGTTCATGTCTATAGAGGTGGTGTTCATGTCTAAAGAGGTGGTGTATGTGTCTATAGAGGTGGTGTATGTGTCTATAGAGGGGGTGTACGTGTCTATAGAGGTGGTGTATGTGTCTATAGAGGGGGTGTACGTGTCTATAGAGGTGGTGTACGTGTCTATAGAGGTGGTGTACCTGTCTATAGAGGTGGTGTACCTGTCTATAGAGGTGGTGTACCTGTCTATAGAGGGGGTGTATCTGTCTATAGAGGGGGTGTACCTGTCTACAGAGGGGGTGTACCTGTCTACAGAGGGGGTGTAAGAGTCTATAGAGTGTAAGTTTCTATAGAGGTGGTGCTCATGTCTTTAGAGGTGGTGTATGTGTCTACTATGGATGGAATCTTTCAGAAATCCCCCATAATGTGAATCTAAACTTACTAAACGTATAAATATGAGTCACTGAGTCCCAACCAGTGAGTGAAAAATAAGTCACACTTATAATTATATCAGATCGGTCAGCGTTTTCAAAACAGGACTTTCTCTTTCATGTCAGTCAAGAGGTTAAATAAAGGCTAGGGGCGGGGCCAAAGATATTGTATGGAAACTAAAGACCTCCCACTTCCCTCCCCCAACCTCCCCCACTCTGTCCCCCTCTGCCCCTGGTCTCCTCTAGTCCTCCAAACCTCCCCCACTCTGTCCCCCTCGGCCCCTGGTCTCCTCTAGTCCTCCAAACCTCCCCCACTCTGTCCCCCTCGGCCCCTGGTCTCCTCTAGTCCTTCAAACCTCCCCCACTCTGTCCCCCTCGGCCCCTGGTCTCCTCTAGTCCTACAAACCTCCCCCACTCTGTCCCCCTCGGCCCCTGGTCTCCTCTAGTCCTCCAAACCTCCCCCACTCTGTCCCCCTCGGCCCCTGGTCTCCTCTAGTCCTACAAACCTCCCCCACTCTGTCCCCCTCAGCCCCTGGTCTCCTCTAGTCCTTCAGCTCGGGGTTACACACCTTTTCATGGCTTCCTAACCCTAACCCTAACAAACAGGGGACGCCTGTACGCTCAACACCCTTGGCCCTAGAGCTCAAACACTGGCCCTAGAGCTCAAAACACTGGCCCTAGAGCTCAAACACTCAGACCCTCCAGGATTTCGCGATGTTGCGCTTTGCAACTTCAACGCAACATCAACCAATCACCGCAAATTGAGGGCGGTGTCGCAATTTTAACCAACAACCGCAACTTTCCCGCAAATTTGACCAATCAGTGGCGTCGTCTTGAACTGATGTCGACACTCTACCTTCCGCCTTACTTCCGTGTTTACTACTTCAAACGATTCAAGCATTCATGCAGCATGTCCAACGTTTCACACTTGCCCAGTTGCCCATCAAAATAACTGCGACAGATCGTGAAAAGGGGTCGGCTTAGCTCAGGAGGTAGAGCAGTTGTATTGTAACCGAAAGGCTGCTAGTTCAATCCCCAGCTCCTCCGAGTGTTGATGTGTCCCTCAGCGATACACTTAACCCTAACTGCTCCTGACGAGCTGGCTGTCGCCTTGCATGGTTCACTCTGCCGTCGGTGTGTCAATGTGCGTATTAAACGATGTAAGTCGCTTTGGATTAATGCGTCTGCTAAATGCCCTACTTGTAAATTGTAAAAGCAATATTCTAAATGAAAGCAGGGGGACATTATTTTGCACTGCATGCAATATTGTGGTGGAACATAAGCGGAAATCTTCCATTGATAAGCATTTTGCCACCATGAAACATAACTACAGAACTGCAGGCAGGACGTCAGACGACGGGGCCGATCACTATGACACAGGCTGCTGCATCCAACTCAATTGCCAGCGCAGAAAGAATCAAGAATCAATTATTCATAGACCAATTCTCAGTGTTTTTGCTCTTTTAATTCATGTTTTTTTTCAGTAATAACTTAATATTGAACAAATTGCTTGGGGAAAATTGCAGTAATAACTCAATATTTAACATCAGGTAAATCACAACTTTTATCGCAGCTTTCACTTCATCTTGCACTGTAATCGCAACAAAACATAAAAAATACTGCGACTTTCATCGCAACTTTTTGAAAAAGCTATCAGGCATTTTAGGCCGAAACAATCTCAGAAAAGGCCCGCGAAATACTGGAGGGACTGAACCCTGGGCTTAGAGCTCAAACACTGTCCCTAGAGCTGAAACACTGGGCTTAGAGCTCAAACACTGTCCCTAGAGCTGAAACCCTGGGCTTAGAGCTCAAACACTGTCCCTAGAGCTGAAACCCTGGGCTTAGAGCTCAAAAACTGTCCCTAGAGCTGAAACCCTGGGCTTAGAGCTCAAACACTGTCCCTAGAGCTGAAACCCTGGGCTTAGAGCTCAAACACTGTCCCTAGAGCTGAAACCCTGGGCTTATAGCTCAAACACTGTCCCTAGAGCTGAAACCCTGGGCTTAGAGCTCAAACACTGTCCCTAGAGCTGAAACCCTGGGCTTAGAGCTCAAACACTGTCCCTAGAGCTGAAACCCTGGGCTTAGAGCTCAAACACTGTCCCTAGAGCTGAAACACTGTCCCTAGAGCTCAGACACTGGGCTTAGAGCTCAAACACTGAGCTAAGAGCTCAAACACTGGGCTAAGAGCTCAAACACTGGGCTAAGAGCTCAAACACTGGGCTAAGAGCTCAAACACTTGGTTTCGAGCTCAAACACTGTCCCTAGAGCTGAAACCCTGGGCTTAGAGCTCAAACACTGTCCCTAGAGCTGAAACCCTGGGCTTAGTGCTCAAACACTGTCCCTAGAGCTGAAACCCTAGGCTTATAGCTCAAACACTGTCCCTAGAGCTGAAACCCTGGGCTTAGAGCTCAAACACTGTCCCTAGAGCTGAAACCCTGGGCTAAGAGCTCAAACACTGTCCCTAGAGCTGAAACCCTGGGCTTAGAGCTCAAACACTGTCCCTAGAGCTGAAACACTGGGCTTAGAGCTCAAACACTGTCCCTAGAGCTGAAACCTTGGGCTTAGAGCTCAAACACTGTCCCTAGAGCTGAAACCCTGGGCTTAGAGCTCAAACACTGTCCCTAGAGCTGAAACACTGTCCCTAGAGCTCAGACACTGGGCTTAGATCTCAAACACTGAGCTAAGAGCTCAAACACTGGGCTAAAAGCTCAAACACTGGGCTAAGAGCTCAAACACTGGGCTAAGAGCTCAAACACTTGGTTTCGAGCTCAAACACTGGTCTTAGAGCGAGAACACGTCGGCCGGGGGGGGGGGGGGGGGGGGGGTCAGGGCCCTCCTCCCTCTAATGCAGTTCACATCCGAGGCACTAGATGGCGTCGGTCGTGTTGGTGTAACTCCGCTCTCTGCCTGGTGCCTCAGAGGAAGAGCACAGATAAAGCAGCACCCTGATTGGTTCATTAGCTCTATGCTCCCTGGCCTATCTGGAGGAGAGTCTCTGCTCCCTCTTAGAGAGACATAGAGTTACACATTAGTGACGTTGAAATGTGGTATCCACCCTTGCGCTTATTACTGGGTCTTATTTCCTGTGTGTGTGTGTGTGTGTGTGTGTGTGTGTGTGTGTGTGTGTGTGTGTGTGTGTGTGTGTGTGTGTGTGTGTGTGTGTGTGTGTGTGTGTGTGTGTGTGGGCCACGGTTGTGTTTCATAGGTTTTGTTGCACAGAGAGAAGGATGTGCTTTTGCAGCGGGAGGTTTAATCAGAAGCATGGCAGAGACACAGTGGGCACTCCCAGACAGGACGCACACGCATACGCTGAGAGAGAGAAAGAGGGGGGGAGAGAGTGAGAGGGAGAGACAGAGAGAGAGACAGAGAGACAGGGAGAGAGAGAGAGAGACATATATATATATATCCGGGCCAGTTTGCAGAAAGCCCCGTCGCTGTTGAGTGACAGCACGGCTTTCCTGTTGTGGTTGCCATGGGAACAGGGGAGTGTTCTCCCCGTCAACTCAGCCGAGCGTCAGTCTCACCCTAGCCCTACCACATGAGAGAGAGAGAATTATACTTTGTGCAATGAAGACAAAATAACCAAAACGCCAGCCATCATGACTGCTGGCCCAGTCTAATGGGTGCACTGGTATGCCTGGCTCCTCCCCTAGCTGCTCTGTGTGCGTCGGTGTAGCGGGGGCTGCGTTGCCATGGCGGCGAGTGGGACTCAGCCACGGCAGCTGGGAGGCATTAGCTCCACAACCAAGCCTGCTCGGCCCATGTGACGTGTGATGTCATCCTGGACACGCTCAGACTCACCCAGCCAATCCCAAAACAAGTCGCGAACCGTGCACATACACACACAAGCATACTCAGGCACACACACGCATGTTCACGCACACGCATGTTCAAATACACACAGAGGCACCCACAGGCAGCTACAGAGGCACACACATGTTCCAACACACACACACACACACACACACACAGAGGCACACACATGTTCCAACACACACACACACACACACAGAGGCACACACATGTTCCAACACACACGCACACACACAGAGGGACACACATGTTCCAACGCACACACACACACAGAGGCACACACATGTTCCAACACACACACACACACACACAGAGGCACACACATGTTCCAACACACACACACACACACACACACACAGAGGCACACACATGTTCCAACACACACACACACAGTGGCACACACATGCAGTCCAGCAGGGCTCTCTGCGCTAACGGAGCGCTGCAGGGCTCTCTGCGCTAACGGAGCGCTGCAGGGCTCTCTGCGCTAACGGAGCGCCGGAGCGCTGCAGGGCTCTCTGAGCTAACGGAGCGCTGCAGGGCTCTCTGCGCTAACGGAGCGCTGGAACGCTGCAGGGCTCTCTGAGCTAACGGAGCGCTGGAGCGCTGCAGGGCTCTCTGCGCTAACGGAGCGCTGCAGGGCTCTCTGCGCTAACGGAGCGCTGCAGGGCTCTCTGCGCTAACGGAGCGCCGGAGCGCTGCAGGGCTCTCTGAGCTAACGGAGCGCTGGAGCGCTGCAGGGCTCTCTGCGCTAACGGAACGCTGCAGGGCTCCCTGAGCTAACGGAGTGCTGGCACGCTGCAGAGCTCTCTGAGCTAACGGAGCGCTGCAGGGCTCTCTGCGCTAACGGAGCGCTGCAGGGCTCTCTGCGCTAACGGAGCGCTGGAACGCTGCAGGGCTCTCTGCGCTAACGGAGCGCTGGAACGCTGCAGAGCTCTCTGAGCTAACGGAGCGCTGCAGGGCTCTCTGCGCTAATGGAGCGCTGCAGGGCTCTCTGCGCTAACGGAGCGCTGCAGGGCTCCCTGAGCTAACGGAGTGCTGGAACGCTGCAGAGCTCTCTGCGCTAACGGAGCGCTGCAGGGCTCTCTGTGCTAACGGAGCGCTGCAGGGCTCTCTGAGCTAACGGAGCGCTGGAACGCTGCAGGGCTCTCTGAGCTAACGGAGCGCTGCAGGGCTCTCTGCGCTAACGGAGCGCTGCAGGGCTCTCTGCGCTAACGGAGCGCTGCAGGGCTCTCTGCGCTAACGGAGCGCTGCAGGGCTCTCTGCGCTAACGGAGCGCTGGAACGCTGCAGGGCTCTCTGCGCTAACGGAGCGCTGGAACGCTGCAGGGCTCTCTGCGCTAACGGAACGCTGCAGGGCTCTCTGAGCTAACGGAGCGCCGGAACGCTGCAGTCGGACGCGGGGGGCGGGACAGGCGGGAGGAACAGGAAGTAGACACTTGACCCAGGGGACGCAGCGGGCTGGGGGAAGCGGGATCTGGGGTCTGCTCACATCATCCATGTTGGGTTTCGTCCCGGCTCCATCGTGGGATTAACTCCCAGCCTCCAAACCCAGGGGAGGGACATGTCTGGAGGCTGTTGGGCTCTGGTGGGAGGGGCTTAGTGTCGCTGAGTCCTGGCTCTGATGGGAGGGGCTTATTGTGCGTTTTATTATCCATCCGTCTCGGAGGTCCGAGGACGTTGCCTAGCGACACGCACGAACACGCCCCTTTTCCTCGGACAGCGAACTTGCCATCTCGGTTGAACTCAGTGGTGGCCGAGCAAAATTCCGAGACAGAATTCAAGATGGCTGCGCCCAGTGTGACTTGAAGTATGAACTGTTTTCATTGTGCTTGGACCGCTTTGGCAATTTCAATCACTCGTATTACTGCAATACCTTACTGCGTCCGTATCTCTGTATCTGCGTCAGTGTCGCTGAGTCCTGGCTCTGATGGGAGGGGCTTAGTGTCGCTGAGTCCTGGCTCTGATGGGAGGGGCTTAGGGTCGGTGAGTCCTGGCTCTGGTGGGAGGGGCTTAGTGTCGCTGAGTCTTGGCTCTGGTTGGAGGGGCTTAGTGTCGCTGAGTCCTGGCTCTGATGGGAGGGGCTTAGTGTCGCTGGGTTTTGGCTCTGATGGGAGGGGCTTAGTGTCGCTTAGTCCTGGCTCTGATGGGAGGGGCTTAGTGTCGCTGAGTCCTGGCTCTGATGGGAGGGGCTTAGGGTCGGTGAGTCCTGGCTCTGGTGGGAGGGGCTTAGTATCGGTGTGTCATGGCTCTGATGGGAGGGGCTTAGTGTCGGTGAGTCATGGCTCTGATGGGAGGGGCTTAGTGTCGTGGCTCTGATGGGAGGGGCTTAGTGTCGCTGAGTCCTGGCTCTGGTGGGAGGGGCTTAGTGTCGGTGTGTCATGGTTCTGATGGGAGGGGCTTAGTGTCGCTGAGTCCTGGCTCTGATGGGAGGGGCTTAGTGTCGCTGGGTTTTGGCTCTGATGGGAGGGGCTTAGTGTCGCTGAGTCCTGGCTCTGATGGGAGGGGCTTAGTGTCGGTGAGTCATGGCTCTGATGGGAGGGGCTTAGTGTCGGTGAGTCCTGGCTCTGATGGGAGGGGCTTAGTGTCGCTGGGTTTTGGCTCTGATGGGAGGGGCTTAGTGTCGCTGAGTCCTGGCTCTGATGGGAGGGGCTTGGTGTCGGTGAGTCCTGGCTCTGATGGGAGGGGCTTAGTGTCGCTGAGTCCTGGCTCTGGTGGGAGGGGCTTAGTGTCGGTGTGTCATGGTTCTGATGGGAGGGGCTTAGTGTCGCTGAGTCCTGGCTCTGATGGGAGGGGCTTAGTGTCGCTGGGTTTTGGCTCTGATGGGAGGGGCTTAGTGTCGCTGAGTCCTGGCTCTGATGGGAGGGGCTTAGTGTCGGTGAGTCATGGCTCTGATGGGAGGAGCTTAGTGTCGGTGAGTTCTGGCTCTGATGGGAGGGGCTTAGTGTCGCTGGGTTTTGGCTCTGATGGGAGGGGCTTAGTGTCGCTGAGTCCTGGCTCTGATGGGAGGGGCTTGGTGTCGGTGAGTCCTGGCTCTGATGGGAGGGGCTTAGTGTCGCTGAGTCCTGGCTCTGGTGGGAGGGGCTTAGTGTCGGTGAGTCCTGGCTCTGGTGGGAGGGGCTTAGTGTCGCTGGGTTTTGGCTCTGATGGGAGGGGCTTAGTGTCGGTGAGTCCTGGCTCTGATGGGAGGGGCTTAGTGTCGCTGAGTCCTGGCTCTGGTGGGAGGGGCTTAGTGTCGCTGAGTCCTGGCTCTGGTGGGAGGGGCTTAGTGCCGGTGAGTCCTGGCTCTGGTGGGAGGGGCTTAGTGTCGGTGAGTCCTGGCTCTGATGGGAGGGGCTTAGTGTCGCTGGGTTTTGGCTCTGATGGGAGGGGCTTAGTGTCGACCACTGCCACGTCATTCATATGCCAGGGGTTCATTCCAACTCCTCCATCTCCCCTGGTTGTTTTATGTCTCCTCTTTCTCTAATCCTCCTCCTTTCTACGCATGAGTAGGAGAAGAATGAGATGCTTTGCCAATAAGTGGTAGTGGAAAAATACACGCACACGCACACACACACACACACACACACACATACACACGTTTAGACACATACATATATAAACATATACACACACACAGAAACATGCAGACAAAGAAACACAAACACACAGAAACAAACACGCACACATACTCAAACAAACACTCAAACACGCACACACACATGCGCACAAACGCATACTTGAATTGCTATTCTCATGTTGTTTGTAGATGGAACATTTCTCCATCTGAAGATCGTATTTGTGTGATTGTCCTTCACCCAGAGGAGAGAGCCAGAGCCAGTGTCGCCCTGAGAAGGGTGTGGCTGAGGGGGACACACACACACACACACACACACACACACACACACACACACACACACACACACACACACACACACACACACACACACACACACACACACACACACACACACACACACACACACACACAAAGCCTGCCTCTGTTGCTACTTCTTGCATTAGCTTCTGTGTCCGTTGGCTGCTGTTGCCTTCTGTGTGTCACTGTGTGCATTAGCTCCAGTGTTAGCGACTGCCTGGGGGGGGCGTTAGGGAGGGCTGGGGGGGGCGTTAGGGAGGGCTGGGGGGGGCGTTAGGGGGGGCTGGGGGGGGCGTTAGGGAGGGCTGGGGGGGGCTGGGGGGGCGTTGGGGGGGCTGTCACCATCTTCTGTTTGGAGGACATTAACAGTTTGTCTTGTGTGTGTTTGCGTGCTGTTGTTTGTGTGAGGGGGGGTGGTGCAGAGCGACGCCCATGACAGGATGTGGGCGGTGGGCGGGGCTGTCCTTCACATGCTCACCGCCCTACTCAGGAGCTAAATATATCGCCATGGCTACCGCCTCAGTCCACGACCGGGCCAGAGCCCTCCGCCCTGAGCGGTCCGGTCGGAGGCGCGTCTCCTCCACTGGTGTTGACACACGAGGGAGGGCTGCCGGGGGCCAGGCTGCTGATTGGACGGATAGCCGCGGCCTGCGCGTTGCATTCCCTTCAACCATCCCAGTTGGGCTCGTTTGTTTTCCATCGCCCCTCCTTCTTCCACATGTCCTCCTGAACCGTCATGGAACCTTTTTAAAAGTTTGGCACAAAAACGGCGAGAAAGTGATGGAATGCCTTTTGTTTGGGTGTTAAAAAGCACAGTCAGCATTCAGCCACTCCCCCTGTCCCCTCCCAGGTCCAATCACGACTGGATGAGGACCGTCAGTCCATAGCCACTCCCACTGTCCCCTCCCAGGTCCAATCACGACTGGATGAGGACCGTCAGTCCATAGCCACTCCCCCTGTCCCCTCCCAGGGCCAATCACGACTGGAGGAGGCCCGTCACCCCCTCCCCCTCGTGTGTGTGTGTGTGTGTGTGTGTGTGTGTGTGTGTGTGTGTGTGTGTGTGTGTGTGTGTGTGTGTGTGTGTGTGTGTGTGTGTGTCCCCAACAATCAAAGCAAATGCAAATGTCACTGGATTAATCACAGTAATGTGAAACACATGGTCCAGTTTGGTTTGAATCCAAAGCCTTTTATTCGTCTCATTGTGAAGTACATGATAAGTTCACAGGCACACGCACGCACACACAAGCACGCATACACATACACGCGCACACACTGCAACCCAGAGCTCTGGCTTAAAATGGCTGGTGCGTTCTGGGTGCTACTGAAACTATCCCAAAAACAAGAATGTTTGTGTGCGCGTTGTTTAGCCGCTGTGTCTCTAGTCAGCTGACAGCTATTGAAGTCCATGATTTGTTCACTGAATTGGGCTGACCCGCTTACAGCTGCTGTGTGTGTGTGTGTGTGTGTGTGTGTGTGTGTGTGTGTGTGTGTGTGTGTGTGTGTGTGTGTGTGTGTGTGTGTGTGTGTGTGTGTGTGCGCGCGCTTGGTTATGCACTTGGAAGAGAGGGAGAGAGAGCAAGGGGAAATTTAGAGAGAGAGAGAGAGAGAAGGAGAGCTGAGAGAGAGAGAGTGAGAGGGAGAGAGAGAGAAGCTGCTCTCAGTGAGTTCTGTGAGCAGCAGTGGAGGAACCAGAGGCTCAGAGCGGATCACTGCAGCTCTGCAGAGCGGGTGCGGCGGGGGAGGCGGAGCTGCCCTGAGGAGCGACGGCGGGCTGAAGCGTGGTGAAGCAGCGCGAGGGCAGTACCTGTAGAGGGCGAGCTCCAGAGCTACGCTGGCGCTGTCTCTGTGGAGCCGAGCCCATCCCCAGACGCTGGACCGGGGGCTGAGCGGACCCTAGCAGGAGGAGGGAGGCTGGACCGGGTCTAGGTTCTTCTTCTGAGTTGGAGTAGCAGCGGTGAGGAGGAGAGGAGGAGGAGGAGGAGGAGGAGAGGAGGAGGAGGAGGAGAGGAGGAGGAGAGGAGGAGGCGGTGGTGTCGGTGGGGGCGGTGTCTGCATACTGAGCGTCTGGGCTGTGGCTGCTGCTGCAGTGAGGAGTGCTCTGCTGACGGACTATGGGCTGCTCCGCCAGCGGTGTCCTCCTACTGCGCTCGGTGGGCGGGGCCGACTGCGGCCATATCTGCTCGCGCCAGGACCGGCTCTCATTGGACGCCGCTACACCTGTCCTGGAAGGCTACATCCACACCGACGCCCCTCTTACTACCATCGTCATGGTAACCAGCTCGCAGCACCGGCGCTCTACTACAAGGGCTGAGGCTGTGCATGTGCATGTGTTGGGAGATGTGTGTGTGTATGTGTGTGTGTGTGTGTGTGTGTGAAAATACATGCATACATGCATGTGCTTGTCTGTGTGTGTGTGTGCGCGCGGCAGGATCACTTGTGTGGATTCAGCTGCAGTGCAGAACATTATCTCTGCTCCAGGATCGTCTGACTCCAATATTTCCATGGTGCTCCATCGCCCGCGTCCTCCCTCCTCCTCCTCCTCCTCCTCCTCCTCCTCCTCCTCCTCCTCCTCCTCCTCCTGTTATCTCTTCCTGTCCCTGCTCCTCCTCCTCCTCCTCCTCGTCCTCCTCGTCGTCCTCGTCCTCGTCCTCCTCCTCTTCCTCCTCCTGTTATCTCTTCCTGCTGCTCCTCCTCCTCCTCCTCCTCCTGTTATCTCTTCCTGTCCCTGCTCGTCCTCGTCCTCGTCCTCGTCCTCCTCGTCCTCCTCCTCCTCCTCCTCCTGTTATCTCTTCCTGCTCCTCCTCCTGCTCCTCCTCCTCCTCCTCTTCCTCCTCCTGTTATCTCTTCCTCTTCCTCCTCCTCCTCATGGCGCTCCGGCTCTCTCAGCCCGCGGTGATGCATCACTGGGGGGAATAGGGGAAGGGCAGCGGAGGTGGGTGGCGCTGGGTGGGGGAAGGGCGCGGGTCAGACCAAGGGAATCTTGTTTCTGTGGGAAAGAATCTGCTCTCCTTGCTGTGGATCCTCTTAGGGAGCGGGGAGAAAAGACTGGAATAGCTGTCAGAGCAAAACGATGACTGGATGAATGAAGTAGACTTGTTCTGTGTCTTTACAACTGGCTGGTATCTTTTACTGGTTGTATTATTGTTGGAAATATATTTTATTTCTTATATAGTTTCTTCTGGAATTTGTTATCCCAGCGGGAAAATAGCTGGACGAGTTTGATGGTGACTTGACTCCATTTCCCCTGTTCTCCTCTTTGTCCTTCTCTCTAACCTCCTCTTTGTCCTCTGACCTCCTCTCTGTCCTGCTGTCTGTCCTCCTCTTTGTCCTCTGACCTCCTCTCTGTCCTGCTGTTTGTCCTCTTCTTTGTCCTCTGACCTCCTCTCTGTCCTGCTGTCTGTCCTCCTCTTTGTTGTCCTCTCTGTCCTCATCTCTGTCCTCCTCTCTGTCTGGTTCCATACCTTCTTCTTCCTTATGTTCTTCTTTATATTCTTCTTTACGTTCTTCTTTACGTTCTTCTTCTTTACATTCTTTACGTTCTTCTTCTTTACATTCTTTGCGTTCTTCTTCTCTACATTCTTTTTAACGTTCTTTACGGTCTTCTTTACAAGTCTTTTTCTTTATGTTATTCTCCTTTACGGTTGCCTTCTTTGCGTTCTTCTTGACAATTTTCTTTATGTTCTTCTTCTTTACGTTCTTCTTTACGTTCTTCTCCTTTATGTTCTTCTTTATGTTCTTCTTCTTTATGTTCTTCTTTATGTTCTTCTTCTTTACGTTCTTCTTTACCTCCTTCCTCTTTATGATAGCCTTCTTTACACTCTTTCTTTACCTTCTTCTTCTTAACTTTCTTCTGCTTTACATTCTTCTTTCCGTTCCTCCCTAGCGTGTCCGTTCCTCAGGCGATGATGAACAATAAAGTGAAGCCATGCTCTCTTCAAACAGTTCCCCATCACAGTACTTAACTCTTGGAGGGCTGGTGGTGCAATAGGCCGGGCTCTGCATCAAATGGAAGCAGCTTGTCAACATGTGGTCGGACGTGCTTTTAATGTTGGAAAACCTAGTCTCCGCTGTCATGTAATTACGTTAGTCAGGTATAGAGTTTCATATTAGAACCTAATTCCAAAAGTTGAAAATCGTATTGATGGTTTGTTGACTGTTAATATTGTTATATAAGTTATAGCAGGAGCCAACAGCACAAATGGTTCATCAAACAGACTAAGTGGCTGGTACCCTGATGTTAGACTAATTATGACCCACCCAGCTAGTCTGAGACCCCCAACCACCCAGCTAGTCTGAGACCCCCACCCAGCCAGTCTGAGACCCCCACCCAGCCAGTCTGAGACCCCCACCCACCCAGCTAGTCTGAGACCCCCACCCTGCTAGTCCGAGACCCCCACCCACCCAGCTAGTCCGAGACCCCCACCAAGCCAGTCTGAGACCCCCACCCACCCAGCTAGTCCGAGACCCCCACCCACCCAGCTAGTCCGAGACCCCCACCCAGCCAGTCTGAGACCCCCAGCCACCCAGCTAGTCCGAGACCCCCACCCAGCTAGTCTGAGACCCCCACCCACCCAGCTAGTCCGAGACCCCCACCCAGCTAGTCCGAGACCCCCACCCACCCAGCTAGTCCGAGACCCCCACCCAGCTAGTCTGAGACCCCCACCCACCCAGCCAGTCTGAGACCCCCACCCACCCAGCTAGTCTGAGACCCCCACCCACCCAGCTAGTCTGAGACCCCCACCCAGCTAGTCTGAGACCCCCACCCAGCTAGTCTGAGACCCCCACCCACCCAGCTAGTCTGAGACCCCCACCCACCCAGCTAGTCTGAGACCCCCACCCAGCTAGTCCGAGACCCCCACCCACCCAGCTAGTCTGAGACCCCCACCCAGCTAGTCTGAGACCCCCACCCAGCCAGTCTGAGACCCCCACCCACCCAGCTAGTCTGAGACCCCCACCCAGCCAGTCTGAGACCCCCACCCACCCAGCTAGTCTGAGACCCCCACCCACCCAGCTAGTCTGAGACCCCCACCCACCCAGCTAGTCTGAGACCCCCACCCAGCTAGTCTGAGACCCCCACCCAGCTAGTCTGAGACCCCCACCCAGCTAGTCTGAGACCCCCACCCAGCTAGTCTGAGACCCCCACCCACCCAGCTAGTCTGAGACCCCCACCCAGCTAGTCTGAGACCCCCACCCACCCAGCCAGTCTGAGACCCCCACCCAGCTAGTCTGAGACCCCCACCCACCCAGCTAGTCTGAGACCCCCACCCACCCAGCCAGTCTGAGACCCCCACCCACCCAGCTAGTCTGAGACCCCCACCCACCCAGCTAGTCTGAGACCCCCACCCAGCTAGTCTGAGACCCCCACCCAGCCAGTCTGAGACCCCCACCCACCCAGCCAGTCTGAGACCCCCACCCAGCTAGTCTGAGACCCCCACCCACCCAGCCAGTCTGAGACCCCCACCCACCCAGCTAGTCTGAGACCCCCACCCACCCAGCCAGTCTGAGACCCCCACCCAGCTAGTCTGAGACCCCCACCCAGCCAGTCTGAGACCCCCACCCAGCTAGTCTGAGACCCCCACCCACCCTGCTAGTCCGAGACCCCCACCCACCCAGCTAGTCTGAGACCCCCACCCACCCAGCTAGTCTGAGACCCTGTTGTGTCTCTGAGAGCAGAGCACCGTGTTGGAGCTGCAGGAGGAGGTCTGCTGAGAGGAGGGGCCACAGGGCTGGGAGGTGGAGGAGGAGGTGGAGGAGGAGGTGGAGGGGTGTGAGCCACACCCGCCTCCATTACCTTTCCCTCCAGCGTATGGGCTGTCTTCACTCAGCCAGCGGCGCTGGACCCTGAGGTCGGGGCTGGGCGGGCTGCTGGGCGGGCTGCTGGGCGGGCTGCTGGGCGGGCTGCTGGGCGGGCTGCTGGGCGGGCTGCTGGGCGGGCTGCTGGGCGGGCTGCTGGGCGGGCTGCTGGGCGGGCTGCTGGGCGGGCTGCTGGGCGGGCTGCTGGGCGGGCTGCTGGGCGGGCTGCTGGGCGGGCTGCTGGGCGGGCTGCTGGGCGGGCTGCTGGGCGGCCGCCTGTTGACACTCGGTTTGGACCGGAGCCCCAGAAGGCGTCTGAACCAAAGAGCCAGCAGGCCGGAGCCCCAGGACCAATCAGGAGGTTGTTTATGAAGAATCACGACAGCGCCGTTAGCACAATGGGGCTCTAATCCATCGTAAACGATGGCCAGACAACAATGTTAGACTCTCCAGAGCTGGAACCCTCCTGTTTTATGCATGCAGTGAATCCCACTGTGATAGCCTCACCACCACATTACTATTATATACGTCTATTGCTATAATTCATATTTGCTGAATAATCACATATTTATGTTTCCACCTCCGAGCTGGGCCTTGGAGGGGCTGTCTCCGTAACTCTCCGTCCTCACAGTTCATCTCAGTCCATGTGGACGGTTTGGTTAGGAGGTGGGTGACCCAGCAGCAGCTGGTTGGTCCTTTACCTGCTGAGCCCTCTGTTTACGAGGACAGCAGCCGAGGATGGCTTCCCCTCAACGCTGTGAGTGAGGCCAGGGCTGGGAACCACAACCGTGCCTTCTGTCCGCTTCCGTCTCGACGCTGCCTCAGCTGTCTCTGTCTCTCTCACTCTTTCCATCCCTCTCGCTCTCCCTCTTTCTTTCTTTCTTTTGACCCCTCGCACACTTTCTCCACATTTTGTGTTATTTTTCTTTGAGTTGATCCGATAAGCTTTTAACTCAACACTTGAAGAATACAGACCAGCTGTTGAGGACGAGATGTGTCTGAACATGGAATAGCCTATTTCTCTGTGTGTCTGTCTGTCTGTGTATCTGTGTGTCTGTCTGTCTGTCTGTGTGTCTGTGTGTCTGTCTGTGTGTCTGTCTGTCTGTTGCTCAGTGATGTTTCGTTTCAGTGAACAGATCTCAGAGAGAGAGAGAGAGAGAGAGAGAGAGAGAGAGAGAGAGAGAGAGAGAGAGAGAGAGAGAGAGAGAGAGAGAGAGAGAGAGAGAGATCCTTCTATCGATTGATGGATGCAGGGACCGATGGTTGAATGCTAAACAGTTTGTAAACACTTATGTTTCACTGGTCTAAGCACTGTAAGACTTATTCTATCAGGACGTACAGAGAGCGTCTCTGTTTGTCTAGTCTCTGTTTCTTTCGGTCCACTGCACCTAAAGTCTAATGCTGTACAAAGTGTTGTTTGCTTTACTGCCGCTGTAGCAGAACAATGTACTGTAGTACATTACCTTATCTATATAATAGATAAGGTGTAGTACATTACTTTATCTATATAATAGATAAAAAATGTAGTACATTACTTTATCTATGCATAGTACTATATATCTATATATTTTTAATAACATTAGCAGTAACAACAACTAAAGCAGCCCGGGTAACAATCAACAGTTAGTTTGTTCCTCTCAAAAGTGATCATTTCCTGCTGTATGTGTAACAAAACCATAGGGGGGGGGGGGGGGGGGGGGGGGTGTGTGTGTGTGTGTGTGTGTGTGTGTGTGTGTGTGTGTGTGTGTGTGTGTGTGTGTGTGTGTGTGTGTGTGTGAACATCCTGCAGACCTCCTCTTCAACTCCCTTCAGGAGGAGAGCCCCTCAACAAAGCTCCCCTCAAACAGTCTCCCCAAGCCAACAGCTCCTCAGCCCCCTCTCCTGCCCAGCCATCATCACACCTGCACCTACTTCTACTGTAAACCACTGGATCTGAAGCACCAGAATTAAATCCTTATGTTGCACATGACTTTTGCCTTGGACGGTCAATATCCTCCAGCCATGAATGTGTGTGAATTTGTATGGGGTGGGGGTAATGGGTGATTCGTTTTGCGTTTTTATTTTATACCTATTATGTGTCACTTCTTTCAACGGTTTGGCACAAAGAGAACCATTGCTTCCTCTCTCCTGTGTGTGTGTGTGTGTGTGTGTGTGTGTGTGTGTGTGTGTGTGTGTGTGTGTGTGTGTGTGTGTGTGTGTGTGTGCGTGTGCACATTCTTCTATCTACCCATCTGTCTGCGTATATAAGTGTTTGTTTCATGTTTGTGTGTGTGTGTTTGTGTGTAACGGTCATAGGGCGTGTCATAAAGCGGTAGAGCAGGTGTAAATCAGAGCGTGAACGTGAGCCCATAAATCGGAGCGTTTGCCAGTTGGGCTCAGTGATACGTTGGCTACTAGTCTAGGGAGTGCATGGAGCACTTGGACACATGCAGGGGTTGGGGTTAGTTGGACTTGTAGATGCACCACACACATTTTGTAAAAGCGAGTGCGTGTGAATGAATGACGGTTGTGTGATCATGACATCAAAAATCCACTTCCTCCACGCGGTCGAACACAACACACACACCCCCAGAAGCGGGGAGGGTAGTTCTGCTTCTGTGAGTTCAGCTCCGAGCTCAGCAGTCACCTTAAGGCACAGGCTGGAGAGGCTGATCTGCAGGGTGGATATGACTCGGTGTACACTCTAGAGAAGACAGTACTATTGTGCTGCTGGGTTTTGGCATGATGAGCCTCAGGAACAGAATCACCTTCAGGAAGAAGTCCAAGAGCAGGCGGACCAGAGTGGACTTCAACCATCTGAGTGTAGTATGTATCGCTCCTGTCCTCGTCTTCTTCATCAAATACATCTTAGATTTGATGCCTTTTTGTGTGTTTTAATGAAAATGATCATTCCATGAAATGGCTGTAGTTTTAAACTCTTTCATCTTCACTCAGATGTTGTATCAAGGAAGTGAACACCTTTATGGATATTACTATTTCACCTCTTAGGGTAAACCTTCTTGTATTGAGCCAGCGTGAGAACAGCACCAGTGATCGTCTTGTCTTTCCAAACGCCCGTCCGGGGGCCTCAGTGTGGGGGCTGCTCCGTGGTACAGATTGAGGTCATAACCTACCCTGTCCCCGGAGAGTGCTGTCAGGCTGCTGTCAGACTGCTGTCAGGCTGCTGTCAGAACCTACTGGATGTGTCAGGCAGCAGTCAGAACCTACTGGATGTGTCAGGCAGTAGTCAGGCCCTACTGGATGTGTCAGGCAGTAGTCAGGCCCTACTGGATGTGTCAGGCAGCAGTCAGGCCCTACTGGATGTGTCAGGCAGTAGTCAGGCCCTACTGGATGTGTCAGGCAGTAGTCAGGCCCTACTGGATGTGTCAGGCAGTAGTCAGGCCCTACTGGATGTGTCAGGCAGTAGTCAGGCCCTACTGGATGTGTCAGGCAGTAGTCAGGCCCTACTGGATGTGTCAGGCAGTAGTCAGGCCCTACTGGATGTGTCAGGCAGTAGTCAGGCCCTACTGGATGTGTCAGGCAGTAGTCAGAACCTACTGGATGTGTCAGGCAGCAGTCAGAACCTACTGGATGTAACAATGTCCCCCTAGCCACCAGGATTACTCAAAAAACACTCAGTAAACCACTCTGCAATAGTTTACTGGTCTGACTTTGCTGCAACGGCATTTGCCACGTTGACAGGCTGTTCAATGGAATCACCAGTAATTGGTTGGGCGTTAGATTGATTAAGGATTGATTCATAATCAATTTATTGAACCACTTCTCGCCAAGGGTTTCAGAGTTCTAGTCCCTGTGGAGGTCATGCAAATGTCCGATGCTTTACAACTTAGTTTGTTCATGTTTATCTTGAGCACGTTTCAGGCAGCCCCAGGTCTGTGGGCTCCAACGGTCGAGGAGCAGAGCCTGGCTCATGTGTGTGGCCCTTAGTGGCAGCAGCGTGCAGCTTCCTACTGGCTCCGGCTGCTTCTCAGAAAGCTTTGGTGTGCGACTGCAGGCCTGTGGTGGCGGCAGGGCTCTGGTTTCATGCGTGCGTATGAACAGAATCATTACTTCCTCCCCTTGTCATTACCACAGAGAGTTTCTGCCCCCTGTCTTGAGGCTGGGAGTTAGTTTCTGTTTCTGACAGAGCTTGTGTTCCATGGCTCATAATCTCTGAGCGTAGTCATTATGGTATTTGTATTTGTTGAGATTTGTTTTAACTCATTTAGTTTCTGCTCATGGTGTGTTGAAGTGCTCCGGTGTATTTCAGATCATCATCTTGGTTTCGCTTCATTGTACTGAAAGCCTGGTTAAGTTTTAATACAATACATTTCATTCAAATATATCTATATATGTGTTAAGATGTGGTTTTATATTTGCCCATATGTCTGACAAAATCTGACTCACTAAGATGATTTTCTTCCCCTTTTGACGAAACATGAGGCTTAAATCCAATAATCGGATTTTGCAATACTGCGGTCCTATCTGCAGTTGTTTTTGTGATCTCACAACTCAACACAGGAAGTGCCTTGTTTGGCTGTTTAACGTGGAATGCAGCGATGTTGTGGCCGATAGCAGCTCCAGTCTGGAGCTTCCAGTGGGCTTTTGAATGGTCTTGAAGTCCTCTCTGTCTAAGTGTCAGTGGTTAGCTGACCTGACTCCACTACCAGCACCACCTTTATTGCCCAGTGTGACGTTACAAGATCAGTTCTTTCTGTGCTCTGATGGAACAGCCACACCCATTGATAGCTCTTCAGTGACTTCCTGCTAATGTGATAAAGCATATCACCTCAAAACTCATTGCTGATAAAAAGCCCTTTTCTATTCACTTTAGCAAATAGGATCAATCTTCAAATAAAAATGTATGGTGTGTGAATGTCAGTAAATGCCCTACACTTATTGTTCTTTAGCCTGTGTTAATATGGCGTTAATGTAATGCATCTAAATGCATGGTACCATCCCTATGCAGCCCACCAGCACTATTTAAACTGCGTGTGTGTGTGTGTGTGTGTGTGTGTGTGTGTTTGGGGTGGGGGGGGGGGGGGGCAAGACACCTTACCCAAACTCCTCACGACGAGCTGGCTCGTCGCCTTGCGTGGTTGACTCCGCTGTTGGTGTGTGAATGTGTGGATGAACTGCTGTAAGTTGCTTTGGATAAAAGCGTGTCATAAATGGCCTAAATGTATAACTGTATTTTAAACTGTGTGTGTGTGTGTGTGTGTGTGTGTGTGTGTGTGTGTGTGTTGTACAGCAGGAGAAGCCGAAGCAGATCGATCCCCTGGACTACGAGGCGGTGATCTGTGAGCTGCTGGTCGACCTGCAGGAGGATCCTCTCAGGGATCTACTGCTCTTCCCTGACAACGACTTCTCCGTAAGTGTGTGTGTGTGTGTGGAAGCAGTACAGAGAGACAGATGCATCAGATCAAAGCCAATACGATACTGTATGTTAGCAACAACCACTTCTCTGATCTACAATCGATGCCCATTGAGATGTGATCATAAAACCCTGCTGTGCAGAATGAGCGGGTCAGCCCGTGAGAACGCCTCGCTGGTTCTCCAGTGTGTGATACCTTTTTGTTTATCAGTTTAATAAATGTGTGATTCATATATAATTCAATGCTGGTTGGGGAGACCCATTCACAGACGCCCTTATTAAACAACAACAAACATGTAAACAGATCTGCCTCCCTTGATGCCCCAGACGTGCCTGATAACTCATCCCATCAGCTCCTTCGGCCTGTACTAGTTCATTAGTGCAGTCGGTGCTCAGCTAACGTCTTCTGCCAGACACACATCCAATACCCATTAAGGAGTAATCTGATAGGCTGGTGTGGGTGGTGGAGGTGGGGGTGGGGGTGGTGTCTTATGATGAGGGTGTATTCACACCTGCCTTGTTTGGTTCGAGCCAAACCAAAAACATCGCTGGTGCAGACCTTTTGGGCTGGTGTGAATACAAACCATCGAACTCTGGGGCAGACCAAACAGCCGGTCCGAGACCCAGCCGGAGAGTCGGTCTCGGTTCGCTTCCAAACGAACCCTGGTGCGGTTCGCTTTAGCTGTGAAGGCGACCGCGCTCGGTCCGACCCCGTTCTAAAAATAATATGCCTTTTTGGACGCAACAGGCTCCCATTGCTCCTTGTTTAGTTATATTGTTTGATTAGCGCGGTAAATTCGAAGATCAATGTGATGTTATCAGACCGGTATCTCGTTATCAGACCCGTTTAAAATGAGTTGTGGCTCAACATGGAGCGCAGAGGAGACGAAATGTCTTTTGGATATTTGGGGAGAGACCAACATATAAAGTATGTTGGAGAACAATTCCGATGCATTTAATGCATTCAGTACAAGGATGGGGGAGAAGGCATTGGAGCGGTCCGCGGATAGCATAACATCATAAGATGGACGTTGTGCCAAACGCCTCTGATGCTCCAAAAGTAGGCCTACTGCAAATGTTGGTAACTGTATGAAACCAATCGGTATAAGCACAACGAGGGCAGCACGCTGAATCTCCATAATCTCCATAGTTTGTTTACTTAGGGCATATTCACACCAGGAAACTCCTTAGTTTGATCTCTTTGGTCCGGACCAAAATGCAATGTTTATTTTTTGGTTTGGTGTGGTTCCTTTTGCAACGGTCCGAGAATTAGTCAACAACGCACGTGTGTGCATAGATCGTTCAATCATTGGACGAGATGGTCCGAGATGGTAACGCATAAGATAAAAATGTAAACAAAGAAAACAGTATGATTCAGCGTGCTGCCCTCGTTGTGCTTATACTGATTGGTTTCATTCAGTTATAAACATTTGCGGTAGGCCTACTTTTGGAGCATCAGAGGCGTTTGGCACAACGTCGATTTTATGATGTTATGCTTTCCTCGGACAGCTCAAACGCATGCCCCCCATCCTTGTACTGAATGCATCAAATGCGTCAACATTTTTTTAAGCGTTCTCCAACATACTTTATATGTTGGTCTCTGCCCAAATATCCAAAAGACATTTCGTCTTCTCTTCGCTCCATGTTGAGCCACGACTCACCGTCTCGTCCAATGATTGAACGATCTATGCACACACGTGCGTCGTTGGCAATTTCTCGGACTGTTGCGAAATATTGCAATGTGAAAATGAACCTCACCAAACCAAAAAGTAAAAAAGATTGGGTTTTGGTCCGGACCAAAGAGACCGAACTAAGGACTTTCCTGGTTTGAAAACGCCTGGACCAGCCCCCCCTTAAGGAGCTCCCTCAGACCCCCCTGGACTAGCCCCTCCTTAAGGAGCTCCCTCAGACCCCTCTGGACTAGCCCCCCCTTAAGGAGCTCCCTCTGGACTAGCCCCCCCTTAAGGAGCTCCCTCAGACCCCCCTGGACCAGCCCCCCCTTAAGGAGCTCCCTCAGACCCCTCTGGACTAGCCCCTCCTTAAGGAGCTCCCTCAGACCCCTCTGGACAAGCCCCTCCTGAAGGAGCTCCCTCAGACCCCCCTGGACTAGCCCCTCCTTAAGGAGCTCCCTCAGACCCCCCTGGACTAGCCCCTCCTTAAGGAGCTCCCTCAGACCCCCCTGGACTAGCCCCTCCTTAAGGAGCTCCCTCAGACCCCTCTGGACTAGCCTCTCCTTAAGGAGCTCCCTCAGACCCCTCTGGACTAGCCCCTCCTTAAGGACTAGCCCCTCCTTAAGGAGCTCCCTCAGACCCCTCTGGACTAGCCCCTCCTTAAGGAGCTCCCTCAGACCCCCCTGGACTAGCCTCTCCTTAAGGAGCTCCCTCAGACCCCTCTGGACTAGCCTCTCCTTAAGGAGCTCCCTCAGACCCCTCTGGACTAGCCCCTCCTTAAGGACTAGCCCCTCCTTAAGGAGCTCCCTCAGACCCCTCTGGACAAGCCCCTCCTGAAGGAGCTCCCTCAGACCCCCCTGGACTAGCCCCTCCTTAAGGAGCTCCCTCAGACCCCCCTGGACTAGCCCCTCCTTAAGGACTAGCCCCTCCTTAAGGAGCTCCCTCAGACCCCCCTGGACTAGCCCCTCCTTAAGGACTAGCCCCTCCTTAAGGAGCTCCCTCAGACCCCTCTGGACTAGCCTCTCCTTAAGGAGCTCCCTCAGACCCCCCTGGACTAGCCCCTCCTTAAGGACTAGCCTCTCCTTAAGGAGCTCCCTCAGACCCCCCTGGACTAGCCCCTCCTTAAGGAGCTCCCTCAGACCCCCCTGGACTAGCCCCTCCTTAAGGAGCTCCCTCAGACCCCTCTGGACCAGCCCCTCCTTAAGGAGCTCCCTCAGACCCCCCTGGACTAGCCCCTCCTTAAGGACTAGCCCCTCCTTAAGGAGCTCTCTCAGACCCCTCTGGACTAGCCTCTCCTTAAGGAGCTCCCTCAGACCCCCCTGGACTAGCCCCTCCTTAAGGAGCTCCCTCAGACCCCCCTGGACTAGCCCCTCCTTAAGGAGCTCCCTCAGACCCCTCTGGACCAGCCCCTCCTTAAGGAGCTCCCTCAGACCCCCCTGGACTAGCCCCTCCTTAAGGACTAGCCCCTCCTTAAGGAGCTCCCTCAGACCCCCCTGAACTAGCCCCTCCTTAAGGAGCTCCCTCAGACCCCCCTGGACTAGCCCCTCCTTAAGGAGCTCCCTCAGACCCCTCTGGACTAGCCTCTCCTTAAGGAGCTCCCTCAGACCCCTCTGGACCAGCCCCTCCTTAAGGAGCTCCCTCAGACCCCCCTGGACTAGCCCCTCCTTAAGGAGCTCCCTCAGACCCCCCTGGACTAGCCCCTCCTTAAGGAGCTCCCTCAGACCCCTCTGGACTAGCCCCTCCTTAAGGAGCTCCCTCAGACCCCTCTGGACCAGCCCCTCCTTAAGGAGCTCCCTCAGACCCCCCTGGACTAGCCCCTCCTTAAGGACTAGCCCCTCCTTAAGGAGCTCCCTCAGACCCCCCTGGACTAGCCCCTCCTTAAGGAGCTCCCTCAGACCCCCCTGGACTAGCCCCTCCTTAAGGAGCTCCCTCAGACCCCCCTGGACTAGCCCCTCCTTAAGGACTAGCCTCTCCTTAAGGAGCTCCCTCAGACCCCCCTGGACTAGCCCCTCCTTAAGGACTAGCCCCTCCTTAAGGAGCTCCCTCAGACCCCCCTGGACTAGCCCCTCCTTAAGGACTAGCCTCTCCTTAAGGAGCTCCCTCAGACCCCCCTGGACTAGCCCCTCCTTAAGGACTAGCCCCTCCTTAAGGAGAGGTGGAGGAGCTCCTAGCGGTGTAGAGGTGGAGGAACTCCTAGCAGGGTGGTGTAGAGGTGGAGGAGCTCCTAGCGGTGTAGAGGTGGAGGAGCTCCTAGCAGGGTGGTGTAGAGGTGGAGGAGCTCCATCAGTGTGGTTTAGTGGTGGAGGAGCTCCTAGTGGTGTAGAGGTGGAGGAGCTCCTAGCAGGGTGGTGTAGAGATGGAGGAGCTCCTAGCGGTGTAGAGGTGGAGGAGCTCCTAGCAGGGTGGTGTAGAGGTGGAGGAGCTCCATCAGTGTGGTTTAGTGGTGGAGGAGCTCCTAGTGGTGTAGAGGTGGAGGAGCTCCTAGCAGGTTGGTGTAGAGGTGGAGGAGCTCCATCAGTGTGGTGTAGAGGTGGAGGAGCTGAGTATCAGCCAGGGCAGTAGACCTTGTTTGCCGTTCATCAGTTACCTCCAGGGTTAGGGTTAGTATACCTTGGGTTAGGGTTAGGGTTGGGGTTAGTAGAACTTGGGTTAGGGTTAGGGTTGGGGTTAGTAGACCTTGTCTGCCGTTCATCAGTTACCTCCAGGTTTAGGGTTAGTAGACCTTGGGTTAGGGTTAGGGTTGGGGTTAGTAGACCTTGTCTGCCGTTCATCAGTTACCTCCAGGGCGTGTAGCAGACCCTTTTACCCAAAGCGACTCACAATAAGTGACTTACAATAAGAACATTAGTCAGAAGAAGAGAAACATCACCATATGGCTGTCGGCACAGTGAGGACGTTCATAGAACCACAGTGAGGACGTTCATAGAACCAGGTGCAATCACTTGGTTAACCCATCCCCGTATACAACAAGGACCGCTAGGTAAGACGCTACACAATGCTAAGTACTATTTACATGTGCAAGGACGTACAACGTAGAGTAACTGTGTAGCACACGCACTGTAGTGAGGGGTTGGGGTAAGTGATGGGGTTGTTTCTTTTCTGTACGGATGGATCCTACACACTCTCCATCATGGTCCTGTTAGAATGTGCGATGTTCGTTCACAGTACGCAGCTCAGATTGACCGACAACATTTAGATGAAGAGTTCTTTATTTACTAGGATTGGGGTGTGCATGCTTATTTAAAGAGGACGTTTTGGTCTGAATATGTTGTTCTTCACACCCATCTGAAGCAAATGAGATGCAGAAACTAATCAACCAAATATTAAACATAGACGTCAATAATTTAAACTTAAAACAACTTGTCCAACATGGGAGGCTGCAGTTAAGGCCGTGTGTCCCCCCTCTACCCCCCAGGTCTCCACGGTCCCCCAGGAGCGGCGCAGCCTGCGCTCCACGGTGCCCGACGGTGCGGAGGGCCTGGCCGAGTGTCTGCTGGTCAGACAGGTAACCCCCCCCCCGTTTGGTCCCCCTGAGCAGGGCGCTGGGGAAGCACCAGCTGTGGGTTCAACTGTCAGTCTGTTGCGGTGTGTGTGTGTGTGTGTGTGTGTGTGTGTGTGTGTGTGTGTGGGCTGATTTGTCATCTATTTTGGGCCGTGTTCATCTTCTAGTTTCAGGTTCCTCTTCCTAAAGCAGACATGTGTCTACAAAGCCTGTGATTATGTTTTCACTGGCTCTCTCAGCACGTATACCAGGGGTCTTCAATTAAAATGGAACAAGGTCCAGTTACTAAAAATTCCTTCCAAGAAAGTCCGAACCTACCACGTCCTAATAGCCTTCTTTTGTCAAATACAATCAACACGGCATATTACCTTATAATCTCAGATGTATTTATTTTCAATTTCCAAATAGCTTACTTTTAACCATGAAAAACGAGTAAGATAAAGTAACGCGTATTAACATTTCAAGTAAACAAAAGAGGTACATTAGGCCTGCAATTCAAGTAAACATAAATAGTGCATAAGGCCTACATTTGAAGTAAGCAGAAGAGGAACACTAGGCCTACACTTCAAATAAACACAAAGTGCATTAGGCCTACATTTCAAGTAAGCAAAACAGGTACACCAGACCTACATTTCAAATAAACACAAAAAGAGCATTAGGCCTTCATTTCAAGTAAGCAAAACAGTGTCTCAAGTGGTGTTAGACCCAACAGGTCCTCACAGATCTCTTTCTTGTCTTGATGAAACAATCGCACATAAACCAAAAGCTGGGCATTATCCGTTACATCTGAAGACTCACTGGCTAAGGATGGGACACTCTGAACATCCGCATGAAGCTGTGACAGTGCGTCATCTGATAACATTTCGGATTTCCTAGTTGTCGTTGCAGCTCACATTGGGATTTGCTTTATTTTTTCACACAATTCATCCCTTTGTTTACCTTCAAGTAACGTCTCGGCAGCGGCGTTCAAGCACTCATTCACAACAGTCGTGTCACTGATTTTTTTTTTTATGTTGCCCCAAAATCCATGCAATCTTAAGTGAGCATTCATTTGCACGTTGCTGGCCTGTAAATGAGTGTGTGAAGACACGTGTAGAACTCTCATACTGAGCTCTCAGCTCGGGATATTTCCCACGCTCTTACTTCTGACTTCTGGGGATGCTTTTCCTCGAAGGATCTGTGTATGGATTCGTAATGCCGCTTACTATTCCCGCTTTTTATCAGCGCCACGGTTTCAACACATAAAAGACACGACAAAGGTTTTGTACTGCCTTGCGGGAGAAGGAACAAGTATTGGTCAGTCCATTCATCTTTAAAATGTCTGTTTTCGGGGTCAACTTTCCTTATTTTTTCGAGCAAGCCATTTTCTCATTCCAAATCGCTCTTCCGGTAAACAAAAAATGTGATTGGCTATTTTCTGAGTGACGCTATTACGCACATGCCGTGACAGACGGAGGGAGGGGGGGAGTTCGGAGAGTGCATGATCTTCGCTCTGTGAAGATCATTGCCTTTTGCTGTTTTTATGCTGCACTACAGACTATTCTGCCTTTCAATTTGTATTTCAGTGAGAAATGATTTCACTAACATGATCATGCTTTGTATAGTGAAGTAAAAAAATAAATAAAAAAAACCTTTTTATTTTATATTTTATTTATTTATTATTATTTTTAATTGGTCATGGGTCCGGATAGGACCGTCACTTGGTCCGGACCCGGACCCGTTTGGAGATGCCTGACGTATAACATTAATAACATGCTTGATAACAAGCCTGAACTGTCATTTCTGACATGCTAACTGGTAGGAATCAAGTTGTAATGAATGACCAAGCCCAATACTGAATGACTTCTGCAATAAGAATCCAACAAGCACTCATTATACATCCTTTCCTTTGTTCAGGAGGGTGAATATGCTCTCGGACCAGTAGATGCAAAACATGTTGCTATGGTCAAAGTTTTTACAGCTGAGGGCCAATTTAGGAACCCAGAATTTGACTGAGGGCGCCAAAGGAATTTTATTTGGGCGGGAAACGCCGTCAACATCCCAGTGGTCTAAATCACGAAACTGAGGTTCAATCCTTTCAAAGTAATGTACAGTCGAATTAAAACTAACAAATGTAACAGGATTTAATTGAAAGCTAGAGAGAGTCGACTTTTCCCTTTATATTTATTTATTTTTGTTTAAATTAATATTGATATAATAATAAAAATACAAAAAAAATATATTTCTTGTATGTCATTGCGGGCAGCCAGGAATGTTTCTGCAGGCCGCCATTGGCCCGCGGGCCGCACTTTGAGAACCAAAGGTCTAAGCCATAATACGGCCATAAGGCAGTATGAACTGGTTCTGCCCACTGTATGAATAATGAATCAGCCTTCTCCCCCCTTTCCTCCCCCTCAGGCCTGCAAGTACTACAACTCTGAGCTCAACGTCGTCCAGTTCAAGTATGACGACTACGCCGGAGACTATCGCCTGTTGCCCAGGTAAGGGCCGACAGGAAGTAGGAGCAGCGCCAGGTGAAGCGTGTTGTTCTTCGCCCGTTGTCGGCGACAGACCCTGGGCCCAGTGCTCCCACTCACACAGAGACGGCGCCCAGTCAAACCAGTGGTGGTGGCGGCCTTTTAGAGACCCACCACAACCTATTGTTGGCAGTAGAATAGACACGCACACACACACACACACAAATACAGATGCACATAGACACTCGGATACACACAGCCAACTTACACACACACACACACACACACACACACACACACACACACACACACACACACACACACACACACACACACACACACACACACACACACACACACACACAAACACACAACAGCCAAGAATATGCATTTGTACCACACTCAATATTATTAACTGCATGGGAGCCATCCTTACTGGAAGCTCTCTCATTGGTTCATCCTTACTGGAGCCTCTCTCATTGGTCCATCCTTTAGGAAACTGTACAAAGCAGAGAAGCTGCCCTCCCATTCCTTTGAGATCGACCATGAAGACATTGATAAGGATGAGGTGAGTGACACCTGTCAGTCAGACACACATTCTGATTGCTCTCGCTGTCCTTTATAACTCTGCTCTATTGGCTAATGCCAAAGAGAGCTCATTACAGCTTTCATACCGGAGTGACCTGGATGGAATGAAGAGCAGCGTTGAACCCCAGCTCAGCTCCACGCTGGTCGTCTCCCACTAGCTGCTCCCTGACGGTGCTTCTGTGTGTATCTTTGGCGCAGGACACCACCTCCCTGTCGTCCTCTAAAGGAGGGGGGGGTGGAGGGATCGGCGTGTTCCGCTCAGGATGGCTCTACAAAGGAAACTTCAACAGCACGGTCAACAACAGCATCACTGTCCGGGTAAGACCCCAGGGCTGAGGCCTCTTACCTACCACCTACCACCTCTTACCTATCTCCTATCACCTCTTACCTACCACCTACCACCTCTTACCTATCTCCTATCACCTCTTACCTACCACCTCTTACCTACCACCTCTTACCTATCCCCTACCACCTCCTACCTACCACCTCTTACCTATCACCTACCACCTCCTACCTACCACCTCTTACCCATCACCTCTTACCTATCCCCTACCACCTCTTACCTATCTCCTATCACCTCTTACCTATCTCCTATCACCTCTTACCTATCTCCTATCACCTCTTACCTATCACCTACCACCTCTTACCTATCCCCTACCACCTCTTACCTATCCCCTATCACCTCTTACCTACCACCTCTTACCTACCACCTCTTACCTATCCCCTACCACCTCCTACCTATCACCTCTTACCTATCACCTACCACCTCCTACCTACCACCTCTTACCCATCACCTCTTACCTATCCCCTACCACCTCTTACCTATCTCCTATCACCTCTTACCTACCACCTACCACCTCTTACCTAACCCCTATCACCTCTTACCTACCACCTACCACCTCTTACCTATCCCCTATCACCTCTTACCTATCACCTATCACCTCTTACCTATCACCTCTTACCTATCCCCTATCACCTCTTACCTATCACCTATCACCTCTTACCTATCACCTCTTACCTATCACCTATCACCTCTTACCTATCACCTCTTACCTATCCCCTATCACCTCTTACCTATCACCTCTTACCTATCTCCTATCACCTCTTACCTATCACCTATCACCTCTTACCTATCACCTCTTACCTATCACCTATCACCTCTTACCTATCACCTCTTACCTATCCCCTATCACCTCTTACCTATCACCTCTTACCTATCTCCTATCACCTCTTACCTATCACCTATCACCTCTTACCTATCACCTCTTACCTATCAGCTATCACCTCTTACCTATCCCCTACCACCTCTTACCTACCACCTCTTACCTATCTCCTATCACCTCTTACCTATCACCTATCACCTCTTACCTATCTCCTATCACCTCTTACCTATCTCCTATCACCTCTTACCTATCCCCTATCACCTCTTACCTACCACCTCTTACCTATCCCCTATCACCTCTTACCTATCTCCTACCACCTCTTACCTATCTCCTATCACCTCTTACCTATCACCTATCACCTCTTACCTATCCCCTACCACCTCTTACCTACCACCTCTTACCTATCACCTATCACCTCTTACCTATCTCCTATCACCTCTTACCTATCCCCTACCACCTCTTACCTATCCCCTACCACCTCTTACCTACCACCTCTTACCTATCTCCTATCACCTCTTACCTATCCCCTACCACCTCTTACCTATCTCCTATCACCTCTTACCTATCTCCTATCACCTCTTACCTATCCCCTATCACCTCTTACCTACCACCTCTTACCTATCACCTACCACCTCCTACCTACCACCTCTTACCTATCACCTATCACCTCTTACCTATCCCCTATCACCTCTTACCTATCACCTCTTACCTATCTCCTATCACCTCTTACCTATCCCCTATCACCTCTTACCTATCTCCTATCACCTCTTACCTATCACCTACCACCTCTTACCTACCACCTCTTACCTATCTCCTATCACCTCTTACCTATCCCCTACCACCTCTTACCTATCTCCTATCACCTCTTACCTATCTCCTATCACCTCTTACCTATCCCCTATCACCTCTTACCTATCACCTCTTACCTATCTCCTATCACCTCTTACCTATCCCCTATCACCTATTACCTATCCCCTATCACCTCTTACCTATCCCCTATCACCTCTTACCTATCCCCTATCACCTCTTACCTATCCCCTATCACCTCCTACCTACCACCTCTTACCTATCCCCTATCACCTCTTACCTATCACGTCACATCTCACCTCTTACCTCTTACCTATGATCTATCATCTGTCACCTCTTAACTATCATCTATCACCTACCACCTCTTACCTACCACCTCTTACCTATCTCCTATCACCTCTTACCTATCCCCTATCACCTCCTACCTACCACCTCTTACCTCTTACCTTTCACCTCTCACCACTCACCTACCACCTCTTTCCTATCACCTATCCCCTTTCACCTCTTCTAGAGTGGCTTCTCTTCTCTCCTGCTCTACTGTGGGATAATGTCTGAACAGACGGTTGATGCTTTCAGCCTGTCGTTCTTTTATCTGTAATAACCAGAGTGCTCACTTCTCTAATTCCCATTGTTTGAATTGCCAATGAAGCATAACCTGTATGTGGCCCTGACACATTCTAAACCAGTGAAACTACGAACCAGTGTAACTCTACACACTCTAAACCAGTGAAACTACGAACCAGTGTAACTCTACACATTCTAAACCAGTGAAACTACGAACCAGTGTAACTCTACACATTCTAAACCAGTGAAACTACGAACCAGTGTAACTCTACACATTCTAAACAAGTGAAACTACGAACCAGTGTAACTCTACACATTCTAAACCAGTGAAACTACGAACCAGTGTAACTCTACACACTCTAAACCAGTGAAACTACGAACCAGTGTAACTCTACACACTCTAAACCAGTGAAACTACGAACCAGTGTAACTCTACACACTCTAAACCAGTGAAACTACGAACCAGTGTAACTCTACACATTCTAAACCAGTGAAACTACGAACCAGTGTAACTCTACACATTCTAAACCAGTGAAACTACGAACCAGTGTAACTCTACACATTCTAAACCAGTGAAACTACGAACCAGTGTAACTCTACACATTCTAAACCAGTGAAACTACAAACTAGTATAACTCTACACATTCTAAAACAGTTAAACTACAAACCAGTGCAACATTACACATTCTGAACCAGTATAACTACACATTGTAAACCAGTATAACTCTGCACATTGTAAACCAGTATAACTCTGCACATTGTAAACTGGTGTATTTCTGTGCAGTCGTTCAAGAGGCGTTACTTCCAGCTGACCCAGCTGACTGACAGTTCCTACATCATGAACTTCTACAAAGACGAGAAGATCTCCAAAGAGCCCAAAGGATGCATCTTCCTGGATTCATGCACTGGTGTGGTGCAGGTGGGGTCAACAAACACACGCACGTGCACACGAACACACACGCCTGAATACAAACACACAAACACAGATCAAGATAACAGACAGACCAGAAGACGTTTTGTGAAACATTGTTTAGACAGATGCCATGACAGCATTCATCTGTTGTTCCCTCAGGTCATGTGATCTGATCTCACTGTTACACTGACGTCTAACCTCAGCTAAACCTCATCGCAATAATGTCTTCCATTGTCCATCCGTCGGTCTGTGATTCTGTATGTGTATCCCTCCTCCTCCTCCTCCCACTCCCCCTGCTTCTCCTCCTCCTCCTCCTCCTCCTCCTCCTCCTCCTCCTCCTCCTCCTCCTCCTCCTCCTCCTCCTCTTCCTCCTCCTCCTCCCACTCCCCCTGCTTCTCCTCCTCCTCCTCCTCCTCCTCCTCCTCCTCCTCCTCCTCCCGGCCACCCTGCTTCTCCTCCTCCTCCTCTTCCTCCTCGTTCTCTTCCTCCTCCTCTTCCTCCTCCTCCTCTTCCTCCTCCTCCTCCCGGCCACCCTGCTTCTCCTCCTCCTCCTCTTCCTCCTCCTCTTCCTCCTCCTCCTCCTCTTCCTCCTCGTTCTCTTCCTCCTCCTCCTCTTCCTCTTCCTCTCCTCTTCCTCTTCTTCCTCCTCCTCCTCTTCCTCATCCTCTTCCTCCTCCTCCTCTTCCTGCTCCTCTTCCTCCTCCTGCTCCTCTTCCTCCTCCTGCTCCTCTTCCTCCTCTTCCTCCCTCTCCTCCTCCTCCTCTTCCTCCTCTTCCTCTTCCTCTTCCTCTTCCTCCTCCTCCTCCTTTTCCTGATCCTCCAGAACAACCGTCTGAGGAAGCACGCCTTTGAGCTGAAGATGAACGAGGTGACGTACTTTGTCCTGGCGGCGGAGAGCGAGCAGGATATGGAGGACTGGATCAGCACGCTGGCCCGCATCCTGCAGATCACCCCCCACGACGGGCCCACGCCCGACCGCAAGAGCCAGGACCTCACGGACCACCGGCAGGGTAGGCCCCGGACCTCCTGCGGTGAACTGACCCAGACGGGGGGGCGGACCATAGACGAGGTTTATGGGGTAACCAAAGGGCAGTCTGTGACTATGGGACGGGCCAGGTGAGGACTACCTGGCTCCGGTCTAATGCAGAACCGTACGGTGACTCGATTAACGTTCTGTTGGTAGCGAGCTTTAGCCAGAACACATCCTCCCCCAGTACTGACGAAAGCCCCAGCTGAGCAGCTTGTAGTAAAAAGAGTAAGAATAAACGTGTTGCTGGAGCCTTCTGCAGTACAGAAACACACCTGTTGGGACACACCTGGTGGCACACCTGGTGACACACCCCTTGTGACACACCCCTTGTGACACACACCTGGTGGGACACACCTGGAGGGACACACCTGGTGACACACACCTGGTGGGACACACCTGGTGACACACGCCTGGTGGGACACACCCGGTGACACACGCCTGGTGGGACACACCTGGTGACACACACCTGGTGACACACACCCGGTGGGACACACCTGGTGGGACACGCCTGGTGACACACACCTGGTGACAGACACCTGGTGGGACACGCCTGGTGGGACACACCTGGTGACGCACACCTGGTGACGCACACCTGGTGGGACACGCCTGGTGGGACACACCTGGTGACACACACCTGGTGGGACACACCTGGTGGGACACACCTGGTGACACACACCTGGTGACACACACCTGGTGGGACACACCTGGTGGGACACACCTGGTGACACACACCTGGTGGGACACACCTGGTGACACACACCTGGTGGGACACACCTGGTGGGACACACCTGGTGACACACACCTGGTGACACACACCTGGTGGGACACAGGGCCAGGGCAGGAGGCCCGTCAGTGGGGACCTTACTCTAATGATCCGTCTAGGAGTAGAGCAGCTCATTGGCCACGGGACGGTCCTGACAGGACGGGTGTTAACGGCTGTGGGGGGGCCGTGATTTACCGCCGCTGCTCGGGGGAAACGATCAATACTTCCTTTCAGGTCAAGTTCATTTGATTAGCCCCTCAATCCCTGTCCGGTCCGGGCTACACCCCCCCCCCCCCCCCCCAATCGGCCCTGCAGACCGGGAGGGGAACACAGGCCTCATAGAGAGCGATGGAAGACCGCTGATTATTTATCTTCTCTCTCTCTTTCTCTCTCTCTTTCTCTCTCTCTCTCGCTCTCTCGCTCTGTCTCTCTGTCTCTCTGTCTCTCTCTCTCTCTCTCTCACTCTCTCTCTCTATCTCTCTCTCTCTCTGTCTCTCTCTCTCTCTCTCTCTCTCTCTCTCTGTCTCTCTCTCTCTCTCTCTCTCTGTCTCTCTGTCTCTCTGTCTCCCTGTCTCCCTCCCTGTCTCCCTCCCTGTCTCCCTCTCTGTCTCTCTCTCTCTCTTTCTCTCTCTCTCTTTCTCTCTCTCTCTCTCTCCCTCTCCAGATGTCTTCGACATGTCTCTGTCCAATGGCATCCTGCCTGAGAGCGAGGAGACGGCTGAAAATGGGATTAACCCGGAGCTGGCCAAGGTGGGTGTCCCCCCCTCCCCACCCCCTAGACCACTAACCCTGCCCCCCCTCCCCCTCATGGCCCTTCCCTGGACCCCTTCTGTGCCCTTTCCGTCTTACTAACCTCCACCCTCTGTCGGACTAACCCCCCCTCCCCCCCCCCTGTGCCCTGTCTGCCTGACCCCCCCCGTGCCCTGTCTGTCTCCCCCCCCCCCTATGCCCTGTCTGCCTGACCCCCCCCGTGCCCTGTCTGCCTGACCCCCCCCCCGTGCCCTGTCTGCCTGACCCCCCCCGTGCCCTGTCTGTCTGACCCCCCCTGTGCCCTGTCTGACCCCCCCCCCTCTTGCAGTACATTTCAGAGACGGAGGAGGCGGTCCGCTCGGCCCGCCGGGAGGAGAGGCTCAACCTGTTCTCCCTCGACACGGACACACCCGTACGTACTGTCTGTCTGTCTGTCTGTCTGTCTGTCTGTCTGTCTGTCTGTCTGTCTGTCTGTCTGTCTGCCCGTCTGCCTGTCCGTCTGTCCGTCTGTCCGTCTGTCCGTCTGTCCGTCTGTCCGTCTGTCTGTCTGTCTGTCTGTCTGTCTGTCTGCCTGCCCGCCTGCCCGTCTGTCTGTCTGTCTGTCTGTCTGTCTGTCTGTCTGTCTGTCTGTCTGTCTGTCTGTCTGTCTGTCTGTCTGTCTGTCTGTCTGTCTGTCTGTCTGTCTGTCTGTCTGTCTGTCTGTCTGTCTGTCTGTCTGTCTGTCTGTCTGTCTGTCTGTCTGTCTGTCCGTCCGTCCGTCCGTCCGTCTGCCCGTCCGTCCGTCCGTCCGTCCGTCCGTCCGTCCGTCTGTCTGTCTGTCTGTCTGTCTGTCTGTCTGGCTGCCCGTCTGTCTGTCTGTCTGTCTGTCTGTCTGGCTGCCCGTCTGTCTGTCTGTCTGTCAGTCTTCATATACTTCTCAGTTTGGCCCATGACTGTAACATAAATGTGTGTGTGTGTGTGTGTGTGTGTGTGGTCCCAGGTCCTGCGGAGCCCCCAGGCAGCGGGGGGGGAGGCGGGCTCAGCGCGCCCTCTGGAGGAGCGTCTGGGCCGGAGGCTGATGCTGAGCTGCCGGTCCCTCGGCCTCACGCTGCAGGGCTGCCTCAACGAGGCCGAGGCCGGGGCCATGACCAACGTGAGGCGGGGGGCGGGGAACCTCCAGTTAATCTAATGCATGACCTTACTGCAACTGACCTGTCTCACTCTGAGTGACCCGTCTCCCTGACTGACCCGTCTCCCTGATCGACCTGTCTCACTGTGACCCGACTCCCTGACCGACCTGTCCCACTGTGACCCGTCTCCCTGACCGACCTGTCTCACTGTGACCCGTCTCCCTGACTGACCCGTCTCACTGTGAGTGACCCGTCTCCCTGACCGACCTGTCTCACTGTGACCCGTCTCCCTGACTGACCTGTCTCACTGTGACCCGTCTCCCTGACCAACCTGTCTCACTGTGACCCGTCTCCCTGACCGACCTGTCTCACTGTGACCTGTCTCCTTGACTGACCTGTCTCACTGTGACCCGTCTCACTGAGTGACCTGTCTCCCTGACCGACCTGTCTCCCTGTGACCCGTCTCCCTGACCGACCTGTCTCACTGTGACCCGTCTCCCTGACCGACCTGTCTCACTGTGACCCGTCTCCCTGACTGCCCTGTCTCACTGTGACCCGTCTCCCTGACTGACCTGTCTCACTGTGACCCGTCTCACTGTGACCCATCTCACTGTGACTTGTCTCACTGTGACCCGTCTCCCTGACCGACCTGTCTCACTCTGAGTGACCCGTCTCCCTGACAGACCTGTCTCACTGTGACCCGTCTCCCTGACGGACCTGTCTCACTGTGACCCTTCTCACTGTGAGTGACCCGTCTCCCTGACAGACCTGTCTCACTGTGACCCGTCTCCCTGACCGACCTGTCTCACTGTGACCCGTCTCCCTGACCGACCTGTCTCACTGTGACCCGTCTCCCTGACCGACCTGTCTCACTGTGACCCGTCTCCCTGACCGACCTGTCTCACTGTGACCCCTCTCCCTGACTGCCCTGTCTCACTGTGACCCCTCTCCCTGACTGCCCTGTCTCACTGTGACCCGTCTCCCTGACCGACCTGTCTCACTCTCAGATCGAGCCGTTCTTCGTGACCCTGGCCCTGCTGGACGTGCGCGAGGGCCGCAAGATGTCCGCTGACTTCCACGTGGACCTGAACCACGAGACGGTGCGGCAGATGCTGGGGCCGGGGGCCGGCGGCGGCGGGGTCTGTAGCAACGGCACCGGGAGCCCCGTGACCCCCCGGGGCCCGGAGACCGCCCCCCCTGCTGAGAGCAGGTCAGGGGACTGTGAGCTGAGCCCGGACCTGGAGCAGTGGCTGTGCTACCCCACTCAGGTGAGCCCCGCCGGCCGGGGCACCGCAGCGGGTCATACTGTCCTAACCCTTCATTAGTTACACCTTTAGTTGTTCTCTGTCACACACTGCTGTGGTTCTACACTGCTGTGGTTCTACACTGCTGTGGTTCTACACTGCTGTGGTTCTACACTGCGCTCACTGTGATTCCTGCTGTGATTCCTGCTGTGATTCCTGCTGTGATTCCTGCTGTGATTCCGGCTGTGATTCCGGCTGTGATTCCTGCTGTGATTCCTGCTGTGATTCCTGCTGTGATTCCTGCTGTGATTCCTGCTGTGTTGAACCTGTTCTGATGTCCTGTGATGGTGCTCTTTGCAGGCCATTTTCTCGGTGACGAACCCGCACACGGACATTGTGATCTTAGCCCGGGTGGAGAAAGTGCTTATGGGAAACATAGCCTGTAGCGCTGAGCCGTACATCAAGAACACAGACTCCAGTAAGGTCAGAAAACGCTTTTAATTACTTATTGTCCTCTTTTGTATTTATAGTGTACCGTGTCCATAATGATTTTTTATGGCTATTGGTTGATATAGGCTATAATCATGTGTTGTATTTAAAATTTCAGTGTTAGTTATGCTAATAATATTAGATCTGACAGTTTTGTAAGATTGATTTCCCTGTTTTGGGTTTTTCCCCCATTGTAACGGAGTGTCTGTTTTTCATGTTCAGACCGTTCAGAAGATGTTGAAGTCCAACAAACAGTTCTGCAGTAAACTTGGGAAGTACCGAATGCCCTTCGCCTGGTGCATCAGGTCAGTGGAACACACCTCTTCTTTAATACACTGTTATTAATATGATGTAACATGAATACACCTCTCCTTTAATACACTGTTATTAATATGATGTAACATGAATACACCTCTCCTTTAATACACTGTTATTGATATGATGTAACATGAATACACCTCTCCTTTAATACACTGTTGGACATTAATACGATGTACCATGAATACACCTCTCCTTTAATATACGGTTGGACATTAATACGATGTAACATGAATACACCTCTCCTTTAATGCACTGTTATTAATATGCTGCCTGTCTGTGGGGACAGGTCTGTTAATCTGATGTAATCTGGGTGCGGGCACAGGTCTGTTAATCTGATGTAATCTGGGTGCGGGCACAGGTCTGTTAATCTGATGTAATCTGGGTGAAGGACAGGTCTGTTAATCTGATGTAACCTGGGTGGGGACAGGTCTGTAAATCTGATGTAATCTGGGTGGGGACAGGTCTGTTAATCTGATGTAATCTGGGTGGGGACAGGTATGTTAATCTGATGTAATCTGGGTGGGGACAGGTCTGTTAATCTGATGTAATCTGGGTGCGGGCACAGGTCTGTTAATCTGATTTAATCTGGGTGGGGACAGGTCTGTTAATCTGAAGTAATCTGGGTGGGGGGACAGGTCTGTTAATCTGATGTAATCTGGGTGGGGACAGGTCTGTTAATCTGATGTAATTTGGGTGCGGGCACAGGTCTGTTAATCTGATGTAATCTGGGTGGGGACAGGTCTGTTGATCTGATGTAATCTGGGTGGGGACAGGTCTGTTAATCTGAAATAATCTAGGTGGGGACAGGTCTGTTAATCTGATGTAATCTGGGTGGGGACAGGTCTGTTAATCTGATGTAATCTGGGTGAGGACAGGTCTGTTAATCTGATGTAATCTGGGTGGGGACAGGTCTGTTAATCTGAAGTAATCTGGGTGGGGACAGGTCTGTTAATCTGATGTAATCTGGGTGCGGCCACTGGTCTGTTAATCTGATGTAATCTGGGTGGGGACAGGTCTGTTAATCTGAAGTAATCTGGGTGGGGGGACAGGTCTGTTAATCTGATGTAATCTGGGTGGGGACAGGTCTGTTAATCTGATGTAATTTGGGTGTGGGCACAGGTCTGTTAATCTGATGTAATCTGGGTGGGGACAGGTCTGTTGATCTGATGTAATCTGGGTGGGGACAGGTCTGTTAATCTGATGTAATCTGGGTGGGGGGACAGGTCTGTGTTTAAGGACAATCAGGGGACACTGGACAGGGAGTCGCGCTTCTCGCCGCTCTTCAAGCAGGAGAGCAACAAGATCTCCACCGAGGACCTCATCAAGATGGTCTCAGAGTACAGGAAGTAAGACCCCCTCCTCCTCCTTCTCCTCCTCCTCCCCCCCCCTCCTCCTCCTCCTCCCGCCCCCTCCTCCTCCTCCTCCTGTTGTTAAAATCGTCTTGATGTCTGCCCTCTGGTTTCTGATTGTGTGATTGTTGCCCGGGCAGAGCCGAGAAGACCAGCAAGCTGCAGACCATCCCAGGGAACCTGGACATCAACGTGGACTACGTTCCTCTGGAGCATCCCAGTGTGTTGAAGCTCCACCTCTCCACTTCTCTCCTCCTCTCTCCTCTCTCTCCTCCTCTCTCTCCTCCTCTCTCTCCTCTCTCCTCCTCTCTGCTCTCTCCTTCTCTCTCTCCTCTCTCTCTCCTCCTCTCTCTCCTCCTCTTCTCCTCTCTCTCTCTCTCTCTCTCTCTCTCTCTCTCTCTCTCTCTCTCTCTCTCTCTCTCTCTCTCTCCTGCTCTCTATCTCTCCTCCTCTCTCTCCTCCTCTTCTCCTCTCTCCTCCTCGCCTCCCCTCTCCTCCTCTCTCCTCTCTGACCCTCTGCTGGCCGTCCATTGGCTCTCCTCGCTCCAACCATTCCTATTAAACTAAGTCTCCACCCTTCTCCACCTCCACCCAGACTGCGTCACCTCCTCCTACGTGCCGGTGAAGCCCTTCGAGGACCTGGAGCGACACCCACCCACGGTGGAGGTGGAGGAGTTTGTCCAGGACACCACCAAGTTCACCCAGCCGTACCGTGTGTACAAGAACCACATCTACGTCTACCCCAAACATCTCAAGTACGACAGCCAGAAGAGCTTCGCTAAGGTAGGCCACAGCAGAGCCCAGCAGCGAGGCTCCGCCCAGCCTTCACCAAGCCCAGCCCCTCTCACCTAGGACCCTCCAGAAATGGAACTGTGTGATGTTTCAGCTGCCGTCCTGATTGACTGCTGGGTCAGCCCCGGCTGGCTCTGAGCTCGCTCTCCCATTTCTCTGTGTAACAGGGCGCTCTTTGTTCGCAGGCCCGAAACCTCGCCGTGTACGTGGAGTTTCGGAGCTCGGATGAGGAAGTGGCCAAATCTCTAAAGGTTCAGTTCCTGTCTCAGTTATGCCTCATTTTGCATCTCAATTGTAGATGTATGAAAAGCAGATTTGCCTTGCCTGTTGCACACTCTATTCCCATCTCTTTTAAAGCAGTTTTTATTATTTTGTGTCCTGAGGGTAAATGTTCAAGAGAGCCAATTTCATCTTGCTTGTGTCCTCCTCTTCCAGTGCATCTACGGCAAGCCAGGAGGCCCCCTCTTCACCACCTCCGCCTCCTCCACCGTCCTCCATCACTGCCAAAACCCCGACTTCTATGACGAGGCAAGGACAGGCTGCCCATCAATCTGTCTGTCCATCTGAATGTCTGTCAGTCTGTCAGTAGCTCTGACATCTGTCTATCTGTCTGTCTGACATCTGGCCTATGTGGGTGTGTGTATGTCTGGCATATGGCGCATGTGTGCATATGTCTGTCTGTCAGGCTGTCTGTCAGTTTAACTGACGTCTGTTCCTTGTTGTCTGTCTGTCTGACGTCCGTCTGTCTGTATGACGTCTGTCTGGCCCTTGTCTGTCTGTCTATCTGTCTGTCTGTCTGTCTGACGTCCTGCCCTTGTCTGTCTGTCTGTCTGTCTGTCTGACGTCTGTCTGACTGTCTGTCTGTCTGACGTCTGGCCGTGTGTCTACAGGTGAAGCTGGAGCTTCCCATCCAGCTCCATGAGAAGCACCACCTCCTCTTCTCCTTCTACCACGTCACCTGTGACATCAACGCCAAGACCAACGTGAAGAGGAAAGAAGCCCTGGAGACCCCCGGTGAGGGGGTGGTCTCATGAACGTTATCATGGTGCTGGACCAGTCCATCATGGTGCTAGACCAGTTCATCATGGTGCTGGACCAGTCCATCACGGTGCTAGACCAGTTCATCATAGCAGTCCATCATGGTGCTGGACCAGTTTATCATGGTGCTGGACCAGTTCATCACGGTGCTAGACCAGTTCATCATGGTGCTGGACCAGTCCATCACGGTGCTAGACTAGTTCATCATGGTGCTGGACCAGTCCATCATGGTGCTAGACCAGTTCATCATGGCAGTACATCATGGTGCTAGACCAGTTCATCATGGCAGTACATCATGGTGCTAGACCAGTACATCAAGGTGCTAGACCAGTTCATCATGGTGCTAGACCAGTCCATCATGGTGCTAGACCAGTACATCATGGCAGTACATCATGATGCTAGACCAGTTCATTATAGCAGTACATCATGGTGCTAGACCAGTTCATCATAGCAGTACATCATGGTGATAGACCAGTTCATCATGGTGCTAGACCAGTACATCATGGCAGTACATCATGGTGCTAGACCAGTTCATCATAGCAGTACATCATGGTGCTAGACCAGTTCATCATGGCGCTAGACCAGTTCATCATGGCAGTACATCATGGTGCTAGACCAGTACATCATGGTGCTAGACCAGTTCATCATGGCGCTGGACCAGTTCATCATGGCGCTGGACCAGTTCATCATGGTGCTACATCATGGTGCTAGACCAGTTCATCAAAGCAGTACATCATGGTGATAGACCAGTACATCATGGTGCTAGACCAGTTCATCATGGCAGTACGTCATGGTGCTAGACCAGTTCATCAAAGCAGTACATCATGGTGATAGACCAGTACATCAAGGTGCTAGACCAGTTCATCATGGTGCTAGACCAGTTCATCATAGCAGTACATCATGGTGCTGGACCAGTTTATCATGGTGCTGGACCAGTTCATCACGGTGCTAGACCAGTTCATCATGGTGCTGGACCAGTCCATCACGGTGCTAGACTAGTTCATCATGGTGCTGGACCAGTCCATCATGGTGCTAGACCAGTTCATCATGGCAGTACATCATGGTGCTA